>NW_026067917.1:2154815-2162315 GCF_014885135.2 Alexandromys fortis | reverse complement strand
TCTGGAGTGCTTGGAAGATAACCTTCAAAGTGCAGCCACACACAGAGGCCAGTTTAGGTCTTCTTATGTCTAAGACCCAAACATCTCAAGATTCACATCTGTGGTGGTCATGAGTATAACCCTAGAGAGTATAACTCCTCCAACATGGAGGCTCACCATCTGCAAAGAAACCCACTGGAATAAAGAAGAAAACGTTTAAATCTGTAGTTCTACTTTTTTTCATTTTTGAATTCTATTTTTGTATACATAACAGAATTTTTAGAATATACTTTAAGTTAGTATGTGTACAGATGCCTGAAATAATAAATATGCATCAGAACAAAACATGGTACTGTCAATCTGGCCAAAGGTCATAGGCTCCAAGTAGGAACCTACTGTAGTTATTTTGCCAAGTGGTCACGTTGTCCAACTATCTTCTGAATATTTATATTCATAGAGCCACGCTCCCCTCAACCCTGCTCAGAGAAGCTTCTCTATGCAGTGGGCAGCAGACAATCAATGCAGAGACTCATGACTACTTTAAAAGTTCTGAAATAAGCGACTGTAAGCGTCCAGCCTCAAATGGAACATTATATATTAACCTCTTTCCCCGAGGCTCAGCAAACACTGCAGAAGGGGGAAAGGAGGAAAGTCAGAAGCAGAGGATGCGATGCACATCCTCTGTGCTGTGAAACGCTGTCTGCTCGACAGGATATGGTGATGACACTCATGCCCTTACAACTTTGACTACCTGCACGAGAGCTGAACAAGATCAAGCCAAGCAAAACCCCAGTATGGAGTGGAGAGGGGCTCCTATCCCCAGTAAGGACCTATTGACAGTTGGTAGCTGCTGGGGGAGGGCGAGTCACTTTTCTTTGAGGGGTGGCCATTGGTAGATTACCCAAGCTCCAGTGGCCCATACCCACATGTACATGGGCAGCATGAACTGAACTCAAGGAGATGTTTTTTATTTTTTTCTAATATTTTTTAATTTATTATGTATACAGCATTCTGTCTGCATGTGTGCCTGTGGGCCAGAAGAGGGCACCAGACCTCATTACAGATGGTTGTGAGTCACCATGTGGTTGCTGGGAATTGAACTCAGGACCTTTGGAAGAGCAGGCAATGCTCTTAACCGCTGAGCCATCTCTCCAGCCCAGGAGATGTTTTTTAAAAGAGAGAAAGAGAGATCATAGAGTTGGGAAAGAAATATGGCAGAGTTCTCAGGGAGAGCTAGAGGGAGTAGTGAAGATGGGTGTGATTAAAATATATTGTATACACGTACAAAATTAAAAAAAAATAGAAATAGAAATATTTTTAAAGGGAGACAAAAGAAAACTACTTCATAACAGCCAGCCGTACACTTGTCAGTAATGGTATCAAATACATGGAGGCAAGATGGGTGTGGTGGCACACTCTTTTTTTTTTTTCTCTTTTCTTTATTTATCTTTTATTTATTTATTAAAGATTTCTGCCTCCTCCCTGCCACCGCCTCCCATTTCCTTCCCCCTCCCCCATCAAGTCCCCCTCCCTCGTCAGCCCAAAGAGCAATCAGGGTTCCCTGCCCTGTGGGAAGTCCAAGGACCACCCACCTCCATCCAGGTCTAGTAAGGTGAGCATCCAAACTGCCTAGGCTCCCACAAAGCCAATACGTGCAGTAGGATCAAAACCCAGTGCCATTGTCCGCTATGTTCAGTGAGACCGGTTTTAACCCAGGCTTTTTCAGACCCAGGCCAGCTGGCCTTGGTGAGTTTCCGAGAGAACATCCCCATTGTCTCAGTGTGTGGGTGCACCCCTCTTGTAACCCCTGAAATTAGAGGGAAAAGGTGCATAGGTGCAAGAGAGTCCATCTCAAATAAAAGCATACAAAGGAACGAGGTCAGGAAGTTCAAAAAGTTTATGTAGATGTCCAAGAAACCTAAGCATTCCTGTCTACCTGTCACACAGATAAATCATCAGCAAACCACAAACCCGCTATTAAATCAAGAAGCCTGACCTTTGGGACTGGAGAGAAGTGGCTGAGAACATATACAGCTCTTGCAAATGACCCGAGTTCCCAGTACTGCATCAGTGGGCTCACAGTCATCTGTAACTCCAACTCCAGAGAGATGCTGCGCCTCCGTCCCTCATTAGCACTTGAACTCATGTGTGCATGCGTGCGTGTGTGTGTGTGCGCGCGCACACACACACACACACACTGTTGTAGTTTGTTTACTACTGATATGATAAACACCAAGACCGAGAACAACTTGGGGAGGAAAGGATTTATTTCATATCAACTATGTCCAGATCACAGTCAATCACGGAGGGAAGTCAGAACAGGAACTCACGGCAGGGAACTGAAGCAGAGACCATAGAAGAACGCCACTTTACCGTTAGGCTTGCTTCCCCTGACATGCTCAGCCACCTATCACATATAGCCCAAGCCCACTGGCCCAGGATGGTACCACCCACAGAGGGCTGGGCCTTCTCACTTGAATCAGCAATCAAGAAAATGCCTGACAAGCATGCAGGCGTGGCCACAGGCCAACCTGATGGAGACAGCTCCTCAGATGAGATTCTCTCTTCTAAGAAATATTTAGGTTCACATCAGGTTGACCAAAGTAACTAAGTATCACACACACACACACACACACACACACACACACACACACACAACTAGGAATAAAATAAACCCTAAAAAAAAAAAAAAAAAAGAAGCAGCTTTACCCTCGGTGCCCAGTAAGCGGCTACACAACAGTGCACTGTGAAGCCATATAAACCAGCAAGGGTTGATTCTTACTCAGCTTTGTGTACCAGGTACCTGGCACAGAATCGGTACTTACTGCATATTTTTACTTATAAAGTAATCGTAACTTGTATATGCTAAAACCCAGAGGTGTTCCAACGTTTAAAATGATTATAATTCCCTCATGTTCCCCGGAAAGTTCACTTCCAGCAAGTTCGTTGGTTGGTAACAGCATCCATTTTGAAGGTGCGGTTAAAAGACAGATGGCTCCCATGTGCTCTCAGGAGTAGAGAGGGACAGGACCAGGAGAGCAGAAGCTGTTCTAAACAAGACTTTAAGAACTGCAAACCTCTGGGTGGTTGTGGCACACGTCTTTAATCCAAGCACTCAGGAGGCAGAGACAGGCAGATCTCTGAGAGTTCGAGGCCATTCTGATCTACAGAGCGAGTTCCAAGACAGTCAAGGCTACACAGAGAAATCCTGTTTCAAAAAAAAACAAACAAAAAAACAAAAAAGAATTGCATTCAATAGAAACTCAGGCTTCTCACTATAGTGTTTAATTTACCCGAATCTTACGGAGCAATAGCATGCAGCCATTCAGTTACACGACTGACTTTCTCTGTCTTCTTCACTTTTCCTTTTCCCCAGGCAGTGCTACAAATCTTCACTTTCTCATTACAATAGTTATCTTTCAGAAGGAAATTATATTTTAGATTATTTGTAGTTATAACAACTGTCTTTGCTTCTTTCCTAAATCTGCGGTAAGACACGATGATGGCCAAGGCAACTTATACAAGGAGGGTTTATTTGGGGCTTCCGGTTCCAGAAGGTGAGCCCATGCCGGCCATAGCAGGGAGTGTGGCAGCAGACGGCCTTGGCACTGGAGCAGTGACTGGGAGCTCACATCCTGACCCAAAAGCCAGGGGCAGAGAGGCACACCTTTTACTAGTTACCTACATAGGACCTGGGATTGGGTCATTGAAGCAAAGACCCCCAAGAATCTCTAATCCTGGAGGGTCCTCCGAAATCTCCACACTATCTGACCACAGCTATCTTCGCCCTAGAGAGCAGCCCACTGTCCCGGCTTAGAGACTCTGCCAAGTTCTCACACAAGGTAGATACCATATTGGCCAGGCTTGCTGCTATAATGAATGCCTGAGAGGAGCAGTTTCAAGGGTTCCCAGAGGTCTCAACCCTCAGCTGTGAGCCTCATTATTACTGAGTCTGTCCCGAGACAGAGCATCATGGATGAAGGACATGTTAAGGCAGACCTGCTCACTTCACAGCAGACAGAAAGAAAAGAGATCAGGCAAAGGCATTTTATTACATCCCCGGTAACCTACTTCTTCCACCTAAGTCCAACCTCCTAAAAATGTTTTCATATTATAAATCCATGGGAGAATGGATCTATTGATTTGGCCAGAATTCCCGTGATCCAATCACACCTCAAGGACTAGATCCATCAACCAGGGACCATATCTTCCATGTAGGAGTCTCTTTTACAGGACATTTCATCCAAACCACAGCAGGGCCTAATAAGGTGGTTCTTGGCCCTTTTCTAAATCCACCACAACTTCACCTTGGTCTCTGGCCCAATAATAGGTCTCAGCAGAGCCCAGACAAGAACACCTAGCTCCCGCTGTAGAACAAGCTGCCTATTTATCAAAAGAAATATCTATCAGTGGGAACCAACATTGCATTATTTGAAGTGGATCCCTATGGTTTTAGCTTAGGTGGTGCAGAATATTAGGCTGGGTAAAGAAAAACCAATTGACATAAAGAGATTCGTTCCCTCTTAACCCTCAATCCAAAGCCATGGCAAGGACTCCCGAAGCTGCTCTTGGCATCCAGCTGGAAAGGCTCCAGGAAGCTTGAAGACAGGATGGAGGCACACTGTTAATGGGGTGGAGGTACTGGAGCCGGGGAAGAGACTAGAAGGGCCAACATGGTGAGGTGCTTGGTGCAGGGTTATTTATTCTATGAGTCTGAGGAACCCACCTGTCACTTCCTGGAAAGATGAAGAGAATTCTGCTTTCACTGAAGTCATGAGATGTGAACTGATGAGAGAAGAATTAACACCTCATACCACTCAGGACCACTTCCCCTCCTCTAGTTCCCAGCACTTCTGCCCTGGCTGCTGCTGCTGCTGTTGTTGCTGCAGTTTCAAACAGGCTCCCCCGTCCCACCCACTCCCCAACCCCCGCCTTTTCACAGGGGTGTGAGTCTTTGTCTTTCTGGCCACGGGCTTCCCTGACAAGTAAGATGCTTAGCCATCAGCTTCTGAGGAAGCTGACCCTGGAAGACTGCTTTGATCAACGACAGAAGTCAACAGATCCTTGTCTCCCTTCCCTCTTATCTATCCAGATAATTCTTTTGGTTTATTTGTGGCATTTGGAGGCTGTTTTTTTTTTTTTTTTTGCTTTTGTTTCTAAAAGGTAAGAGGCTTGGTATGTATTTCATAAGGCTCCCCAAGGGAGATAGGGTGTCATCGATCACTAGTTGATCCCAGACTGGTCAAGTAATGAATACATTTTCGTGCTGGCTTTTTTTTACTCTATAGTCATGCTCCCGTGAGTCAGTTCCCAAATATACTAACTGCATATGAGCTTTTAGAGGGAACTAGGATAAACCAGGCCCAGTAGTCTGTGAGAGTGTGTGTGTGTGGGGGGGGGGGGGGCTTGAATATGGGTCAAGAGCCTCCTAGGAAATTGGTCCTGCAACCGAGGTAGAGGTGATGAAGGCAGCATCAGTGGACTCCTGAGCCCAGGCATCCTCCCACGAAATCACACCACCAGCACCTACACAAGACCTGCTTGAAAAACCAAGTGGTGCTTTCACACACACCCTCCACACCCAACCTTCACAGCTCAGCCCATCAGGTGACGGTGTAAGCCAAGACAGTGGGGTGACAACAGAAAATGGAGGAGGGGGGCTTCGGGTTTCTAGTGGGGGATACGTGTCACGTGAGTGCGCTCACTCATGCTCACACTGAGGCCAGAGGATGGCGTCCATGTTCCGCTGCATCACCCCCGCCACCAGTTACTTTGACTGACCTGGAACTAGGCTGACCGTTCCAGAAAGTTCCAGGGAAACCCCTGCCTCTACCGGCCCTCCTAGTGGTATGCTTATAGGTACTTCATAGAAGCTGGGTATTCAAGCTCAAGTCATGTCTGCGCAGCAAGTTCCCTCTCCCACTGAACCATCTGCCCAGTCCCAAAAAGTTTTAATTAATATTTAAGTGAGATGCTCATACAATCTCGTAACGGGCACTCAGCTTTAAATCACATTAAAGAGTTCCACACAGAGCCAAACATACGAGGTGTGCTTAATTCATTTCTGCTTTCAATAGAAAAAGCTCTCCAGCACTGGCCACACATGCCTGGCCACCTGAATTCAGTTCCTGGAACCCACATAAAGGCGGGGAAAAAAGACCAACTGTACAAAGCTGTCCTCTGACCTCCACCTGCACACGATGGCGTGTGTGCACCCATACACACGCATTCGTAATAATCGTGAACAGACATTTTAAAGTTTCCTTTTACTTTGTATCTTTGGGTGGAATAAAATCGTCTGTGAGGGACTGGGGGGGCAGGTCAGGCAGCAAATGCTTTCCTTACAAATTCAATAACCTGAATTCAGTGCCCAGAACCCAGGTAAAATCAAATCAAGCAAGCAAATAAATGAACAAAGAACGTGCACATGGTGAAGAGGTGAAGGGGTGCACGTTTGTAATTCTGTATGGGGAAGGTGGAGACAGGAATACCTGAGACTTGCTGGCCAACCAGCCTAGCCTACTTGGCAAGTTCCAGAAAAAGGTGTAAGAGACCCCATGATGGTTTGAATGAGATGCCTCCCGTTAGAGTCTATGGAAGACCCTGACTCAGAAGATAATGCGGGAGACAGCTGGGGAAGCTTCAACCTTCAGCCTCCACATACAAGTGGGTATACCCTCAACAGACACAAATTCCATCAAAATGTGAAAACTAAGTATAAGGGTTAATTGTTTTATTTCTGTCTGAGGCCCAAACATGCTGAGTCAGGCAGACAGCACATGCAAGAAAGATGCATGACTCCGCCATCTTTCTTTCTTATGGTGTTCTCCAGTGTAGTTACAGATGGGCTCGAGGCCATCCTCTCTCTCTCCTGAGCAGCTGGGACTGTAGCCAAGTATGCCACCTTGGATACACCCCTGTTTCATGGCTGTCTTTTCACACCTTGCTAGGGTATCTGCTTAAGCAACAGTTCATAGGGCCAGGGAGAAGGCTTAAGGGGAAAAGGTGCCTGTCACCAAGGCTGACACCTGAGTCAATCCCTGGGGCCCACATGGCAGAAGGAGAGTCAACTCCCACAAGTTGTCTTATGGTACGCACACACACATATATGCACACATATGTTTTTATGCATACATACACACAAACGCAATCAGTTGACCAATAAAATGTATTAAAATTTTAAAGGACTAATTTATGCCCTCATTGGGCTTGTAGCTCTAATTCTTTGGGGATGAGAGATTTTCAATGTCTTATGTGTGTTAGTCATACATACTAATGTAAATACCAATCAAGTCAAAGTGTGCTGTAGTCACATGAATCTATACACGCAACTTCTGTACTTGGCATGTATGCACACTCAGAGATTTAACGCAAACATGAGAAACGCAAAAACAACACAGCAAGAAGAATACTGAGTTGTCTTACACACAAATCCAGGCGTTACTACTGTGCTGTTGAGTCCTAAGTTAGAATTAATACATCACCTGGTTTGGCTAGCAAAAAAAAAAAAAAAAAAAAAAA
>NW_026067917.1:2097019-2152301 GCF_014885135.2 Alexandromys fortis | reverse complement strand
AGGAAGGAAGGAAGGAAGGAAGGAAGGAAGGAAGGAAGGAAGGAAGGAAGGAAGGAAAAAGGAGATCTACTTTCCATTGCCAAGTGCACTCTCTGGAAGAGACTTGAGGCAACATTCAATCAACAAAGTCTCTTATTTCATAAGTAAAGCACAGAACTAGTTAGTTAAAGTCACTCTAGCACCAGAAAAGGCAAGACTGTGAGGGAAAAGGTGGGGCAGGCAGCACAGGGTGCTGCGAAAGGTCCTGGAAACTGCAGTACACACAAACAGTGAGCAGGATGGAGAGTCAGGCGAGGAGCCCCGAGAGATCCCATGAGACAGGAACTGAGCTCAGAAAGACAAGACAAAGCAAAACTGTGTGGGCATCACATTGAGAGCCAGCCGGAGGTCAAGAATTCCAACGGACGGGCTGTTACAGCGGGGAAGGACTCAGGTCCGGAGACTAGCTTGCTCCCCCAAAGCTTCGGTGCTGCCAATACTACCAGTGATCACCACCACCACCATTACAGTTTTACCAGCACCAGCTCCTTATCATCACCACCACCGTCATCATCTGCACCAACTGCAGTTACCACTGTCACCACCTTTTCCACCACCACCTCCATCACTGCCACCACCATCACCGTCACTATCGCCACCACCACCATCAGCAACCACTCTTTTCCTACCACCAACACATCCTCCACCACTGTCACCACCGCCACCTTAACGCATCCCCTCCAGCAGCAAGCAGCAGTTCCTGCAGCATTGCTACACTCCAGTCAGTGCCTTGTCACCATCCTCACAACCCTCCCCTCCACCCATCCTTACCACCACATTTCCTCCGTGGCTCCCATGCATCACCACCCCAACACTGACCCTCACTACTACCATCAGCCCTCTAGGACGGTGGTTCTCAACATCCCTGATACTATGACACCCCCCATGTTGTAGTGATCCCCCCCCAGCCATAAAATGATTCCGTTGTTACTGTAAATTTGCTACTGCTATGAATCATAATGTAAATATCTGATATGCAACCCCTGGGGGTCTCGGCTCACAGGTTGAGAACCCCTGCTCTAACGTGTTCTCTTCACATGCACAGAGCACCTGCAGAAGGCTTGAATTTGCGGTACATAAATTATGACTCACAACCTATTTTAAAAGGGATCAATGAGACAGCTCAGCAGATAGAAGTGATTTGCCATGCAAGTCTGATGACCTAGGCTTGATCCCCGAAATAGAACAAGAGAACCATCTCCCGGATATTGTCCTCTGACCTTCATTGCTATGGTTCCCTCCCCTGCCTAACAATAATAATTTTAGAGGGAAATATATACCTTGAATTGTGCTTTTAAAATAAAATATTCTTCCCAGAGGACACATATACATTATCTCATTCTTCAAAATTCTCACAGCTCCTTTTGGGAGGGTATCATCACCCCCATTCTCTAGGGGAGGAAAACGAACCTCTGGACTATTCTTATTTGCTCAGGGTCACACAAGCGCAAATCCATGCAGCCTGGCTGGGCACATGCCTGTGATTTCAGTCCTCAGGAGACACAGCGGGAAGAAGAGTCAGTCAAGACCGTCTCGATCTACATAGAGAGATCCTGCCTCCAACAGAGTAAGTGAAGCAGCCAGGCCTGATGCTCCTGTCCACCTGCTTGCTGCACAGCTGATCCTCCCAGCAGCTCTGCTGTGCTGCCTGTGAGGAGAATTAAGATACAGCCAAGTCCTTGCTGGGCTTGCCGTCAATGGGAGAGGCCGGTGAACGGATTCCAAAACAATGCACAATGCGAGAGGCGCTCTGCCTGTACTACGGGAGGAAGAAACTAATTTTGTCTGGGGGTGTTGGAGAGAAGATGGGACATTTATGCAACTGTGAAGGAATGAGCGGGAGCTCTTAGAAAAGGCGGTTGAGAGAACGGCATGGTGTGCAGCAGTGTGAACCCCATACAGTCACATGTCCGCTGTATCAGTGACCAACACAGCCCACTAGCTTTGTGCAATTTTCTTCCTAATCTGCTTTCTAACAGGATATTCCAAACCCTGCCCTAGGGATCTACCCCTGTTGCCGCCTCTCACGACCCCAGGGTTAAGCTCTGGCTGGCCTTCCTGACAACCTCCCTTGGTCTAGGTTGAGCCATACACAGACGCTTCTCTTCCACAACCTTCCCCTACCTTCTGCCCAAATTTCAGAGTCCAATGAGCCTTCTTCAAGAAAGTAAGGGTCAAAAGGATCAGGTTTGCAAGAACTGTGATATCTAATACCTGATTCTAAACAAGACCAAAGCATCGGCCACAGGATGGACAAGAATGCAGGCCAGTGACAGTCCCAAACAAACGGGTTCCTCCAATGTCCTCTACAACTGCAGAAATGGTCTCACGAAGATCCAGGATGGGAAGCCCCAGTTACAATGACTCTCCCTGACACCAGGTCCCCTAATGCAGGGTTTAGGGTTTAGTTTTTGTTATATCTTTTTGGAAAATAGATCAGGAAGGAAATTGCGCAAAGGGAGTTGGCTGTGGTGGCCTCTATTACAGTGGACATGAGACTATGTGGTTTTCACTTGTTCGCACATGCAAAGATTCTTGAAGTTATTTCTTTATGGTTGAAATGTCAGGTCCATAAGTAACATTTATTTCCATGTTTTCTACTAACGCCTGTTTCCCCTTGAAAAGACCTTCATATTTTGGATCATACTTAAACCGTCTTTTTCAGTAAGACACTTGAAATCACTCTTAAACTTCTTAAGATTTATGTGTATACACGTTTGCCTGAACATACATACATACATCCACCTTGTGAAGGCCCGGTGCCTATGGGGTTCAGAAGAGGGCATCAGATCCCACAGAACTAGAGTGATGGATGGATGTGAGGCTGGAAACTGAACCCAGGTCCTCTGCAAGAACAAGTGCTGTTAACCACTGAGCCACCTCTACAGCCCCCAATACTTCAGCACATTTAGGTTCTAGCGGCCTCATCCGTCAACCTGAATATAAAGGGAATACCAGTTGTCTGCATCTTTGGACTGGCAGAACGGAGGAAGAGGAATGAAGAGCACATGGGGCAGTTTGTCTAGTAATGGAATGAGGTACACAGAGGAGGGTCAGCTCAGGCTGGCCTGCCAGCTGAGGACCGCTAAAGGTAAAGTTCCTGATGAGAGGTGAGGAGTGAGGAAGAGCTCGGCGGTTAACAAGCACAAGCTAGAACATCCTGGAAAGAGAAACAAAAAAGGTAGAGGCAGGACGAATGGTGATTATTCAAAGGACATAAAGGAGATGAGGGAAGGAAGGAGAACCAGCCTCAAGCTGGGGATGAAGCACGAGTTTGGCATGAGTAAAATCGCTACAGAGTCTTGTAGGCCTCGGCAAGAAATTTAAATAATATTTAACCCCAGCTGAAATCCATTAAACATTATAAAACAGGGATTTGAATTGTTTGTTTCATACATTACATTTTAATCATGTTTCCCCTCCCCCAACTCCTCCCAGATCATCCCCTTCTTCCTACCTACCCAACTTTATATTTCCCCCTCTCAGAACAAAACAACAAAAAAATTCAAAAATCAAAACAAACAAGCAAAAGACCCACAAGACAAAAACTGCTAAAACAAAGCTGAAGTACACACACACACACACACACACACACACGCACGCACACACACACACACATACACAATAGAATTTGTATTGTATTGGTCAATATTCTTGGGCCTAGCCCTGGAGTATGGCTGATATACCCAGCAAGACCCCATTGCAGAAAACTGTCTTTCTCATTGTCAGTGGATATCAATTACAAATAGTTTCTTGGTTATGATTGGGACCCTGTGTTCACTTCCTCCTCTCAGAGCTGGGACCCCCGCCCCGGGCTTAAACCTGTGTGGGTCCTGTGAATGTTGCCACAGGCTGTGAGTTCATGTGTCCGTCAGCAAACAGAAGAGAATGGACATCGGGAAGAAGGAAGAGAGACTGAGAAGATCAGAAGAGAGTGGGAGGTCAAGCTAGGAACCAAGATGCAGGGATTTCTGCCACACGATGAGCAGAAGGACCATTCAGCTCCTCGCTCCCTCCGCTATCCTCACCAAGTTCTCCGAGAATCAACATTTGGGGCAGATGTGCTACAGCATATGCAAATCCTCCATTCATCTACATCTGTGATTGTCACAGAGTTCCTTGAAGCTGCCTCTAGAATTGCTGCAGACAGCATTAAAGAGACGCCAGATAGAGCCCCCACCCCACAGCGCATCTCAAAACGCACTGATTGCCAAGGATGACATCTGCAATTTCTTTGAAGATGTCTGTGCTAAAACCACACTACTGGGATGAGGCAGAGGCTGCCTGGCTGGACCCAACATTTATTCTCTCCTTCTTGCCAGAAATAGATCTGTCCCCATTTCCAGCCTTCACGTGGGAACTTAAAAACCACATTCCTCGGCCTGCTTGGAAGGCGAGATAGCGTCGTGACAAGGTTCAGAAAGGTAGATCGTACGCAAAAGAAATAGGTTTACCTTCTAACCTTCTCTTTGAAAACTGCAGTTCCTTATTTTTTTTGTTTACTCTAAGCTGCCGAGGAAGCAGGGACAGCAATAGATGCCCACTGGACTTAAGTGCACTCCAGACACTGAGAACCGCAGGACCATCCACAAGTAGGTTCCGGAACCACCACTCTCTTGTAATGAGGCTGCCCCACCACCCTCAACTGCCCACCCACCTGCCTATGGAAAGCTAAGTGAAAAGAAACAAAACCAATTACTGTCTCCTCTGGTTTCCATGCTACAGCGGTTAGCGTGGCCCTAGACAATGTGTCAAGAGCCAGTACTTGACCTTCATGTCGAACAAGCCCTCCTTTGCCACCAGACTCGTCACTCTAGTGGAAAGAGAACACCAACCCCCAGGTAATCCAGAAAGTCAAAGTACAACAAGTGGAAAATAAACCTGGGTTGTAGCTCTGAAGAAGCGTTTATTATTGCGGCATTTCCTAACATGTCCTGACTAACAAATCCAGATGGGAAAGAGTCACTCAGAAGTCTCCCTTGGATTATCTTGGACCAGTAAGCTCCACTCATAACTTGGAAGTTTTGAAAAATGTTGGTGTCCCAGGTCCACTCCTAGAAACCTGACTTAGTTCGGCTGAAATACAGACAAGGTTAAGGATTTGTACTGATCTGGCAATTCTAACAGACGGATGCTTTAAGAATCACAGACGTTGTGACCCATACAGGAATAGCTGCGACATATTTGTCTGTCTTTATTGAACTGTCCGACAGCATGATATGAAATGCCATCTGCACGGCAAGATTTATGAAAGAACTCCAGGGTTTAAGTATTCAGAATATAATTTACTATCTTACGCAGTTTCAACTCTGAAAACAGAAGGGATTTCTCTCCGGTTTCAAAATAGGAAATACAGACACTTTTTCTAAACAATTATGTTTTCACCCCTGGACATTTTAAATCTTACAAATGACCTAGAAAGTTCACAGTCAAGCCAGTGAATAAGATAGCTGCTGCCATACATGCGCTGTGTTCAATGTGCTGTCTTATCTGTGTTTTCTCCTTGCTTCATGGCATCGACTTGTGACGTCACCCAGGATGACTTAAATTCCTTCCAGAATAGGACAGGATTAAATATGTTTTTGTAGGAACGTGTGCTAGTGACCGGAAGGACGGTAGGATGACAAAGAGTCCATATACCAGCTTCCTAGGTACAGCAATCTACTAGGCTCCAGCTTGAACAAGTTCTCACAGTCCTGGAGGCCACAAAGTCCAAACTCAAGATTCTAGCAACTTCATCTCTAAGTGAGGAGCCTTTACCTGGTTTACAGACAATGGCCCTCTTGCTGAGTCCTTGCCAAAGAGAGGGAATTCTAGCCGCTTTCCTAACAAAGATACTAATTTCGTCATGAGACCATACCGAATTACTCTCCGAAGGCTCATTTGTCCAAACGATATCAAACTGTTCAGAGATTTAATACCTGTGAATTTGGAGGCAAAAACATCCCATCCAGAATGCCAAGGCAATTTGAAAACACATGATGTCAGTCCAAAAATATCTGCTAGAGTCTACTCATTAAATAGTTAGTATCACTTAAAAATAGAAATCCCTGCCTCGTCTACTGGAAAAAGAGGCGATCTTGCTGAGCTCTACACGCAAACGTCAGACCCTGAGATGAATGATACCCCACAAAGTTGACAGCGGAACCTGCAGTGTTTTCTAATGACAAGACTCCACCTTGAGGCTCCACCCACACACACACACACACACACACACACACACACACACACACACCTTCAGCAAAGTCCCAGTATGGCAACTTCTGCTATTCTTTCTTACAGATTTAGAGCCCCATTAGTTACTTGCTCTTCCTGGAGCTGTGATCATCACAATAGCAGAAGCCACGCATCTCCTCAGCAGATTCCCTCTTAATAGCTTCCTGGAAGCATCTCTGAGAGAACCCGCTCACATTTCACAAATACTTCACTCCCTACAGCCCATCCTATTCTTTGCGCATCCTTCCATGCATATGCTTAGAAGTTATAAATTCCAGTACCGTCCCAAATTTATCTTTTCTGCCTGCGATTTTTCTCCATAACATCTCTTCACTCCATAGCAGAATGTCCTCGTCAAAGGTTCTCAAGTCACTGAAAAACCCAGGTAAGGGACACGGGCTTTCTACAAAAGCCAAGGATGGGCTGATGATATGATACTCCCAGTGTGGGCTGTTTGGACCTACTGAGAACTCTGAAATAAGAGAGACTGGAAAACCACAGGAGCAAAAACTTCATCACCAAAACTCCTCCTTGCCAAGTTAGGCCGCAGAATCCAAAACCTCTCTCCTCTGATGCAAGCTGTAAAACCTAGGAGGGGTTGCTCTCTTCCCTCATTCCAAATTTGTCCAACCCCAAATCTAGAAGAAATTAGGCTACAAATAGACCAAGAAGAACACAGGCCAGGTTGGCTGGGTTTCCTATCAAGCTTATCAGGGCAGATCATGCCTTTTGGTCTAACTGCAGCCCCATATAGCTGCCCATTCATCATCAAACAGAACCCCATAATACATGTGTCACATATAATTTACACAAAAGCAGACAAGCTTTTCTGCCCCTAAATTGTTGAATACCATGTTTCTTACCAAAATGAAAGAGTTGGCCACCATCTGTAGACCACAGATATAAGGTTATCTACAATCCTGATTGATGGAACCTTCTAAATCACCTAGTCAAACCCTCACCAACATTCTACATAAAGGAAAAGAGAGGCCCAAGAAATGTTCATTCGAGCGGCCACCGAGGAGTCAATATTTGGGTGGCATCCCAGTTCCCTGCTTAATCAGCTATAGGACACCTCACACATTCCTCTCATTAAAACAGGCAGTTCCAACAGAAATCCCAGCCCCAGATTATCGGCAAAATTTTATTAAGGATGGATTTGCTACCAAGGCAGTAATGGTGGTATCACAACCATGTGAACATATTTGAACACTGTCGAACTGTCTAGAAAAGGGTAAGGATGTTTTCACAACCCTTAGCCACCCAGTCCCTCAGGGAAGGAAGCACAGAGAACATCCCCCTCTCTTGCCTGAGTCTAGCCTACTCTTGGTGAACTGGTCTTCTCTCCCCTCAACTGGGTCTAGGCCAACTTCAGCCTCATCACCAGGAGCAGCCAATGGTTGCTCTGAGATCATGTCACAGTCACAGTGTGGCTTATGAGAGTTGATTCCTGCTAATGAGATTCAAGAAATCTGTGTCGAGTGTGAGTGTCAAGGGGCCCTGGAAATGTTTCCTTAAGAAATATATACAAACTTCCTCTCTTTTATTATTCTGCAGGAACCAAGACAAAAGAGGACTGTGGATACCTGGGAGACCTCACAGCTACTGCTGCCACCAGGAGAGGGGATACACGGAGGCCTCAGCTGGCACACAGAGCTGCACACTGAGGAATATCATGCCAAGAAAACAGTAGATGGACAGAGAGACCCTGAAGCATGGCATCCAGTTCTGATCTTACACAGTGTGACTCAAGAATCCTATGCTGCGCTTTATCCAATCTTGGTTTCTCTTCCTTTGCAGTGGGAAGATTCCTAACACACACAGAAAATAAAGCTTGAAACAGACCAAGTCTGGTCTCATCTACTTTTTTTTTTGGGGGGGGGGATTTTCGAGACAGGGTTTCTCCGAAGCTTTTGGTTCCTGTCCTGGAACTAGTTCTTGTAAACCAGGCTGGCCTTGAACTCACAGAGATCCCGGGTGCTGGGATTAAAGGTGTACACCACCACTGCCCTGCTCATCTACTTTCTTAAACTATCTTCCTATCTAGTTTTTCTGTTGCTGGAATAAACACTGTGAACAAAAGCTTGGAGTGGAAAGGACTTATTTGGCTTACATGTCCCAGGTCACAGTCCATCACTGAAGGAAATCAGTACAGGAATTTGAGGCGGGAGCTGAAATGGACCCATACTGCTCACTGGCTTGCTCCCAGCCTCATGTTCAGCTAACTTTCTAACATCTCCCAAGATCACCCGCCCAGGGACTGTACTGCTCAAGGTGGCCAGGGCCCTCTCACATCTATCATTAGTCAAGAAAATGAGCCACAGGCTTGCCCACAAGTCAGCCTGATGGAGTCAGCTCTTCAGCTGAGGTTCCTTCTTCCCAAACCACTCTAGCTTGTGCCAAGCTGACAAAAGAGGAAAAAACAAAAACAAAACAAAAAAAAACAAAAACAAAAAAAAAACTAACTAGAACACTCCCACCAGTGACACCTAGGCACCCCAAACCCCCTACCCAAGGTTTCCTATCCAGTATTGCTGCCTTCTCCCACCCTTCCTCGTCTACTGCCTCGCCTCAAGGGTAATTTATACACAGGCTGCCACTGAGCCTAGAAGGTGATACAGTTTGCCTGTATCTAATCAAGCAGGTCAGGACACCCTGTGGGAGACCTGCTACTGGCAGCAAGTTCTGAGTTCCGTTCCGAGCAAAAAGCAGGACGATGCCTCAGCCCCTACAGAGAGATGCAGGGAACGCTGCAGAGGCTGTCCCTAGCAAGGATCCCGAAGATACAGGACACCATCAGCGCCACATAAGGACTGAGGATACTGTGTGTCCTGGAGAGGAGGAAGTCTTGTCCAGAGAGACTGGAGAGCACAGAGCTAAGAAACGGTATCTTCGAGAGCTGGAGCAGTAGCAAGATGCCTCCCTGCACGTCTGGGAGCACATTATCAACCAGGAATGCTAAGAGCAAAACACCACGGTCCTGTGTCTCCACGTGGAAGAGGTGGTCACGCCTCAGGCACACTGTGCTGCAGACACAGGCAACAACAACGTTCTCCTCCGCTCCTCTTTCCCCGTCCCACATGGGACATCAGTGATGGCCGGTGCAGACACAGGCTGGTGGGATACAAGGGCTTGAGGATTACACACGGGAGAATTTAACAAGTGAAATTGTGGAGCAGAATGCCAGGACCACACCAGGGAAGGAGAACAGCGCGCATGCGTGCGAGTGCTTCCAGGAGGAGCAGGTTCCAGGGAGCTCTGGCAGATACATATCAGGAGGAGGAGCTCTCCCACCCGTGGGAGAGCGGGTCCCGCCCCTCACCTACCTCTATGCAGTGATAGTGGCGTGGACACCAGAGACCCGCCCCGCCCTTCTCCGGCTGCTGGGGGGCAGGCAGAAACCAGGACTGACCAACTCAGCTACCACCCAGGCCCAGATCCAGGACCTTGACTTGGCCCACCCCAACGCCTACCCCATCTATGAGCGGCTGGAGCCCGTGAAGGGTTGGGCCCTGCAGAACCATGGCCACAGGGTCTCCATGACTCTGGGCAACAGCAGGATGTTTATCAGTGAGGGTCCAGTATCAATGGTCGTAGAAGCCAGAGGCCCTAAACCAGACCAATGACTTACTGCAATAAAAGCTGTTTGGGCAAAAGGGTGTGCTGTGTGACACCGAGCACCCAGGGCCACTGTGGCAAACCAATATGCGATGGAGAGACAGGAAAGATGGAGGAACGAAGTGGTACAAACACAGCGACAGCTTTGACTGGTCTAAGAGAAGGCGGCTGTGATTGACAGGGGACCAGGTCATTGCCAGAGGGTCAGCGAGATGTGCTTTCTTCTTCTTGAGATAGGGTATCTTTGTGTAGCCCCTGGCTGTCCTGGAATTCAATCTGTAGGCCAGACTAGACTGGCCTAGAACTCAGAAATCTGCCTGCCTCTGCCTCCCAAGTGCTAGGATTAAAGGTGTGTGCCACCACTGCCTGGCATTTGTTTTTTTTTTTTTTTTAAAAATCTTAAAATAATTAAAATTTTATCTTTTATTTTCTTTTGGGGGATCACAGGGGCAAAGGGCAGACATGGAAAGACTGAGAAACAGGACTGGAGAGATGGCTCAGTGGTTAAGAACACTGCCTGCTCTTCCAGAGATCCTGAGTTCAATTCCCAGCAACCACATGGTGGCTCACAACCACCTGTAATGAGGTCTGGTGCCCTCTTCTGACCTGCAGGCCAAAACAAATAAATAGATAGATAGATAAATCTTTAAAAAGGAAAGAAAGAAAGACTGAGACACAACTGGGATTGGGGTGCATGATGTGAAATTCCTAAAGAATCAATAAAAAAAAATGTTAAAAGTGGAAGAGTATTATAACAAAGGGAGTGACAGGAAGAAGAAACCAGGGTTGAGTTCAAGACATAGCGTGCATGCATAGCTACGCTCCTAGTGACAGAGGCCCGGGGGACTAGGGAGGACATCGGAAATGGACTCAGGCAGGTAGACCTGTATTTTTCAACTACCTATTTTATTGTGTTGACTTTTTTTTTTTAAGACGGTGAAGGAAGCACAAGGCAAAGCGAGTCACGGGACAACAACACATGAGGGCGAGAGCAGCACCTCCTGAGACCCCTACACCCCTGGTGTTTTTTAAACAGGTTCCTCCTCATTAACCCAAAGCATCTTGGAACTCTTCCCATTTCAGATAATAGAGGAAAAGCGAAGAGTCAGGTGTGTGAACACGTGTACGTAGGGGCAGGAAGCCACACCTGTGCAGTTGCCCCGACCCTCCACGGCCCTTCCCGTTCCTTCTCAGCTGCTTCTCCTCCACCTGGAACCCACCCTGTGGTACAGAACACCAAGATCTGTAATTCCAAGGTCCATGGTTTGGAGGGTTTTATTGTTTTTGCTGTTACTTTAAAAGGACGAAAGATGTGACAAGAAGCATAGACAATGGGGGACATCTTAGCCCATTCACAAACTGGACACGTCTAAGTCTCACTCCTGACAGCATCTTTATTTAAAGAGCACTGGGGAGTGGGGCAGCGGTGGTGCACAACTTTAATCCCGCACACCGGCACACTAGGAGGCAGAGGTAGGCAGATCTTTGAGTCCGAGGCCAGCCTGGCCCACAGGGTAAGTCCCAGGATGGCCAAGGCTACGCAGAGAAACCTTGTCTTGAAAACTCAAAAACAAACCAAAAAAAAAAAAAAAAAAAAAACACTGGAGAACTGACTTAATGCCACTTGAATTGCATATTTCGAGTGGCAGATACTATACACACAGTTGCACAGACAATGTTTGGAAACCAATGTCATGACTTTCTGCTTCTCGTCTTACATAAACAAAAGAAACATCCTGAGTGATGGCACTACCACGTGAAAATCTGAGTGCTCGCTAGCACAGTCCTTAACGCGGAGACCAAGTGAATCAAACCTCCCCCCCACAAAACGAAGTACCCCTCAAGCTTTCTGAAATTAGCAGAGACTATTTGCAGCCGACCTATTTCTCTCCCACACAACTGTGTTGATAATTGACTTCTGCCTCCAGGGAAGCCCTGAAATATAACTGAGCGCACCTGCCACATAGAGAGTACATTTCTGCCCCCCCCCCCGCCCCGTAATTCCTACAAATCCTGTGCTGAGAGCTGGACTCAAAGACTCCATCCTCTCTGATTTGGATTCCTCAAGGAAGAAATATTATAATTACCAAAGATGCATTACTATAAAAAATAATAATAAAGGTAAAATATAAGCATTTTGAATTCTAAGTACTGAAGGCATTTCTAGTATTAAAAATTATTGAAATAAAGGTGGTAACTGTTTTAATGGTCTGACACTTCCTTTTCACACTGTGGACAACATCCTGTTCTATAAAACTCTGGCAGCTGGAAAGAAGGCTCAGTGATTAATGATACTGGGCTGCTCTTACGGAGGACCCAGGTTCAATTCCCAGCAGTCACACGGCTCACAGCCATCTGCAATTCCAACACCAGGGAATTGCATGCCTTCTTTTGGCCTCCAAAGGCACTGTACACACAGTGCACAGACAAACATGCAAGCAAAATACCCAGGCGCATAAAATGAAAACATTTGAAAATTCTTTAATGTCTCCTGATGACAAAGAAGCTGGGGCTAGGGGCCTAATTTCCATGAAATCAAGTGGTTCTGGAGGGCGGGGGGGGGGGGGGGCAAGCAAACAAACAAAAATATTCACCATCAACAAGAACACAGCTCCAAATAAACACAAGGGTGCTCCATCCCACTCAATACCATGTGACCAGGCATGGTTCCCTGAAAGGCAAGTCCATTTCCAATGACAAGTCAACACCACAAACTGGCTCCAAAGCCGCCACGGAACCCCTGGAGTAAGAAACATGTCCATCAAAACAGTTCCAAAAGGACACATGTTATCGCGCAATTCTAGTTACACGAAAAAGAACAGATGAGCATACAGTGTCGCTTAGCTGATGCCCAGGTCTAGAGAGGGAAGGAAAAGAATAGGTACTGGTGAGAGAGCTGTGGGTGATGAAAATAGATCACCTCTTCTGTTCACACACACACGCACACACACGCACACACGCACACACGCACACACACGCACACACACGCACACACAAATACACACACGCACACACACACAAACACACATGCAAACACACACGCAAACACACATGCAAATACACACATAAACACACACACGCAAACACACACACGCAAACACACATGCACAAGCACACACACATAAACACGCAAGCAAACACACACACGCAAACACACACACACAAATACACACACACACACACAAATACACACACATCAAATACAAAGACAGTGACTGCAGCCAGTAAGAAGCACAGCCATTTTCCCTACTTGTTTGATTCTCAACCACAGTCAGTCAGCACGTGAGCCGTTAACAACAACAGCGGGCCATTTGAAAAGATGAGGGAATGATAAATCAATTTGCCCAAAGTAGCATGAATTTCCACCACTGCTCATTTTCTGTGTATTAAAAAAGAAATGACTAAAAAAAAAAAAATTCCCTAAGAAGTTTGGAAAAGGTATCATTTATAGACACCATCGGTGGCTGCCTAAGTTTACCACTTCTGGTGATTCTGGCAGCCCAGGGGGAAAAATATGTATATTATTTTCAAGTTTGTGTTTATAAAATATTTCCTTTCAAAACAAATACTGCTACAGCAACTAAGCTGCCGCCCTGGAGAAAGATACATCTACCGACGGGGAAGAAGATGGAGCGGGACACGAAGAAGGCGCCATTTGTCATCTAAATGAGGAATAAGATGATCCGGAAGATTCCATAGCTGTCAAACAAGCTCTACAGCTCCTACCTAATTGATGCTTTCATTACCCCAAATACAAATACCGCGTGTCATCCCTTCAGATTCAAGTATTTACCTCTATTCTATTTATTTGCACAATAATCAAGCTAGGTTAAAGAAACAGGAATGTTTCCAGAGGACCGTGTTTACTTTAATGCAAATGAGACCTACCGTCAAGGAATTCTGATGCACTCTTTATGATCGAGCCAGGGTTGATAATGCTTCGGTGTGCTCTGATTTGAACACAGGTTGCCATAGCACACAGCTTGCTGTTATTGTTACTTGAAGGCAATAGAGGCATTCCCGTAAAACTGCATCTGTGATGTAGCTTTTTCATGGATACAAGCCTCAATATTTCTGGTCGGCTATGGTTTGGATAAGTGTCTCCTGAAGGTTCAAGTGTTAAGGGCTTGGTATCCAGGGTGGCATTTCTGGGGAGGTGGTGGAATCTACGAGAGGTGGTGTCAGTAGGAAAGGCTCTAGGCCTGTAGGGAGGTGCCTTTCAAATTCCTAATAGAGTTCCCTTCTCTTAGTGTGGGGCTGAGGCAAACAATCTTGTCACCACAAGCTCACACCATGGTACTTGACCATAAGCCTCAAAGCAACAGAGTCAAGTGACCACGGTCTCTAACTTCTGAAACAACAGGCCAAAATATGTCTTTTGTCTTTGTTGGTGCTTAGGATCAAACCTAGGGCCTTGCACGTGCTTGGGAAAGCATTCTACCCCAGCTCCACCTTCTTTTCCTAAGTCCATTAGCTCAGTATTTGCTGCAGTGACAGGAACCACACAGACCCTACCTCTCTGCAAGACTATCTGACTCCCGCAGTTAAATCATGTGGCCTGGACTTTCGACGCACCTCTGCGAGAACGTCCAGCCTTCTAGAATGAAGAGCACAGCATTCGGCTTCACTGTGCTCTGGGTCCATGAAGGACGAGAGCATACAGCTGAGAAGATAGGACAATGCCAACTGTTTGAGCCAGAATGTTCTTATGGGGCTAACAGCGTGGCTCTTCTTAGGGCTTAGCAGCTTGGTATTTTCTAATACGGAGAGGAACTGAAGAGTCTATGAGTGGGCGGTTTTGTCTTCTAGTGGCTAATGATGGAAACACTTGTGTAACACACCAGGTTCAAACTCCATAACCCCTTCTCAGCCCAGACCCTGGCTCGGGCTGGGCAGAAAGCTCTGGCAAAGGACAAGCAAACAGTGGTTGCACTATTCCGATATCCTTGAAAGCATAGCAGGGAGGGTGCCACAGACTGCAAGGTGCCCTGCTTGTCCCATCCCCAAGTACCAGTAGACTTTCCTCCTCTCCAGTGATGCTGAGTGAGCCTCAAGCTGCCCACCTGCTTCTGAGTCTGAGGTTGAAAAATAAAACCAAGAATGGGCAAACTCTAGGGAAGGCAAGCTCAGAAGACCCATCGCCACGTCTAGGAGACCATGGTAGAAGATCTGGTTGGCAGAGGTCAATCTCATGAGTTAGTAGACTGGGGAAGACAGATTTCTACCCAGGGGTTTGATTAAGCAAAATTCTCCCCAATTCAGCTCTTGTTGAGGGAGGGGTAGCCTACCCAGGAACAATGCTGTATGGGACGGCGGTGGGGCCATGACCAGGTGGGGGCAAAAGCAAAGCCCTCATTTTCAGCTTAGCGCTAACCACAGTTTGCTTTAATTTCCTAAGAAGCTTAAAGCTTGAATCAGAATTTACTCTAAATGTCAACAAAATCTTGCCATTCTAAACTGAAGAACATATAGCTGCTTATTCTACAGAAATGGAATTTAGTGACCTCCATGTGTTAGAAACATAGAAAAAGAAAGAGGGGGAAAGAGAGAGACTTGGAGCTAAGCAAACAAATGGGTAACTGGTCAGCTGCCCAGAAATTGATTTTCCAATCACAACTTTCATCTATTCAACTCCATTTTATTCAAGCCCTAAAGCAAGAACAAAGCAGGGTTGACCAGGAGAGACGTCAATCTCTTTCTTGATTGATCAGATTGCAGTTTGGGGAGCTCTACCCTACAGAACATTCTCAAAGGAAGCGTGAAGGTTTTCTTAGATGTCATTGTACCTGGGCCGTACTATTAGTGCAAGACCCACTTACATACAGCACAAGAAAGAAACGTCCGCCTTTGTTATGAAAATAATTCTTTACTGTCTGCTGTGCAGTAGCTAAAATATAAAAAAGGGTTATAGCCACATGGCTGGCCTTGCTGCTCCTCCCACCCCACCCCATGGCCCAGCCCTGCAGGCTGTTTCCCAGGCTCCCAGGCCAGCTGGATCCCACTTGGACTGCCAGTGGCCATCTGAAGGGAAGAGGGGGGACCAGGAACCTCCATGTTTTTTGGCCCAAGTGGCTACTCTGACAGAGGCAGCATCTTCTCATAGCTTTTGTGCCTACCAGCTTGACTCCTCTGGGTCCACCACCTGACAGCTTCCTCCACTGCTTTCTTGAGTAACAGTGATGGTGGTTTGGGGCTGAAGAAATGGCTCGGCTGTTAATGAGCACTGGCTGCTCTTGCAGAGGACCTGAGTTCATTTCCCCAGCACCCAGTTTACAATCATCTGTAACTCTAGTTCCAAGGGATCCAATGCCCTCTTCTAACCTCCTCGGGCACCAGATGTGCACTTGGTACCCAGACATGCATGCAGACAAAGCACCTAAACACATAAAATAAAATAAAAATTTAAAAACAAACAATCAGAAACAGCGAAGGTGGCTTCATGCTGTAGCTAATTTCTGGGCCCAGTTTCTTCTGTTTTCTCTCATTACCTGTTTAAACATGTTTCTGTATTCGAATCTGGGGGTTGTGGAGGGGGAAACACAGGTAAGTTTGATAGGGTGGAGACTAATATAATGACTAGTTAAGTAAACAAGCAAATAAACAATCCTTTGTGAACTGTGAACACACAAGCAAAAAGTGCCATCCATGAGAGGAACAGTAGGAAATCCATTCTCCAGACCTCTGAAGGGACGCCTTGTTCTTCTGAGTACCTACAGAGTAAGGACCCTCCTAGAACCAGGCCCACACCTATAATCACAGTTGAGGAGGCTGAGACAGGGGGATGCGGATTCCACACCAGCCTGAGCTACATAACAGCGCCCTACCTCCAAAGGAAAATACTTAGATGAACTCATGAATTAAACGACTATACTAGGCTTGAAAGAGGAACGAGCCCCATATGTCCTTCTGTGCATCTTGAATTACAGGTCTGTGTCCACCGTCATCACCCAGGGTTAGAGTGAGTGTGCTGCGGTGAGAATAAGGAGTGTGAGCCAAGGCTGTCTCAGGTCTACCTCTCATCACCAGCCTGAACTTTCCATCTCACGTTGGGCCCATGTTCTAGCTGTCTCAACGCGAGAAATTGAAAGTTTTTTTTTTTTTTTTTTTTGCTTCTGCCGTCTCTTCCTGCTCTAAAACGGCGTGACTCTAAGTCTGTGGATAAATTTGGCATATCAACATGCCTCTAGGCCTATGATTATTCTTAGAGCTCTCACAAAGCAGGTACCTTCTGTTGACGAATTCACATTTCATCAGAGAAATGTGTATGCAACCGGCACCCAAATTATAACCCGAAGGATTTCTCTGCCAGCTTGTTTTATTATAGTATCAACTCAGAATCTGCATATGTTTTCCATCCGCAAATACAATGTTGGTTCACTGAGTCACTGGAGGGATCATCTGATTAGCATACCCTAAAATACACGAGGTTTCCACAGACGGCTGCAGCCATGTCGTCTGTCCCACAAGCTCTTTTTCCTCAGCGTGATGTCATTACGTCTGTGGAGCCTCTTTCTATTTTTCCTTTGGGTGTGTTTGTTTTGCTCTGGTTTTTGAGACGGGGGTCTCACATTGTTACCTGAGCTGGCTCTAAACTCTGGGACTCAAGAGATTTCCGTGCTTTTGCCCCTTCAGGAGCTGGGACTTCAGGCATGGACCACCACCACACCAGGCTCTTTCTAGTCTGAAGTAAGAGGAAGCTGAAAACTCACCAGGTGGGACCCGCGAGATGGCTCAGCAACCAAAGAGCTTACCATACAAGCCTGATCATCCAGTTCCATCCCCAGAAACCACATTCAGGTAGAGAAAGAGACACAGCTCCCCTAGGTCACTCCTTGACCTCCACAAGTCCACCAAGGCAGATATACACATTCACACACATGTCCACACATACACGCACACAAACAATATGTTTTTTTTAAATAAAATCAAATACTCTTCTTTGCACACATGAAGCATTTATTTATCCTTTACTCTGTCACACAAAATTGTAATTTGCAATATGATATTCATGGTGAGTTTAATTTACCCATTTCTCTTTACTCACATGGAAATTGCCTTTTGTTTTGTTTGGTTTGGTTTGGTTTCTCTGTAGCTTTGGAACCTATCCTGGAACTAGCTCTTGTAGACCAGGCTGGCCTCAAACTCACAGAGATCCGCCTGCCTCTGCCTCCCGAATGCTGGGAATAAAGGCATGTGCCACCACTGCCCGGCTCAGAAATTGACCTTTGTGCTACATCAAAATATACTCTCTGGGCTCTCCGGGACTGAGGAGATGGCTCAACTACATTATGACCACTTCCTGCTTTTTCAGATAATTAGGGTTGGGTTCCCAACACTCAAACCAGGAGACTCGCAATTGCCTTTAACTCCAGCCTCAAAGATCTGATTCCATCTTCTGGCCTCTGAAGGACCTTGCACGCACATGGTGCACATACAGAGAAGCAGGCACACAAACCTTCACGTCAATTTTAAAACATGAACAAACACTTTCCACCAGTGGGATGGCTCAATAAGAAATGCACTAGCTGCCAAGCCTCACGGCCTGGGTTCAAGCCCCAGCACCCACATGATGGAAGGAGAGAACTGACTCTTACAGATTGCTCTCTGATCTCCACATGCATGCTGCGGCATTTGGACTTGAGAGCACACAAACCCATCCATTTAGTACATTCCTAAAAGTGTTTTTGTTTCGTTTTCTTAGACACGGTCTTGGAGTGCGGAGCTGGACAGATCCTGAGGGTGGCCAGCCTGCCTAGCCTGGATGACAAGTCCCTGGTCCCAGTGAGAAACTCTGTCTCCAAATGCAAGTTAGATGGTTCCTGAAGTACAGCACTGAAGGTTGATTGGGCTTCATAGACACACTCACATGTGCACATGCACCTACATACACCTGCACACACATGCGCACATGCACCTACATACACCTGCACACACATGCGCACATGAACTTATCCACACCCATACACACACATGTGCACATGAACTTACCCACACCTCTACACACATATGTGCACATGCACCTACCCACATCTGCACACACATATGTGCACATGAACTTATCCACAGCAACACACATATGTGCACATGAACTTAACCACAGCTGTACACACACCTGTACACACCACACACACACACACACACACACTTTCCCTTTCTGTTCTTGAAATGGAGTAGGCTCTTGAGGCTGTTTTACCTTATGCAATACAAAGGAAGTAAGGGATTGCTTCTAAAACTGAAGCCTAGGACAGTTGCAGATGTAATCTTTGCTGATTGGGATGGCCCAGTTTAGACTCCAGCCCTCATAACATCGAAAAGTTCAAACAGCCATGCAGGCACAGGTGGAGGAAAAGCAACCCCCCTGCCAAAAGCCCCAGCAGAGTTCTCTCAGCTGGTAGCCAGGACCAACTGCCAACCACATGTGAGAGGCTATTTTGGACCTCCCCACCATCCCTGTGCCCATGCAATATCATGCAAGGCAGAAGAGTATCTGGTCAGTGCTCAGAAATAAATTATTTTAAGCTATGAAAT
The DNA here is from genome assembly GCF_014885135.2 of Alexandromys fortis. NCBI lineage: Eukaryota > Metazoa > Chordata > Mammalia > Rodentia > Cricetidae > Alexandromys > Alexandromys fortis. Next base: position 2,132,900 of record NW_026067917.1, on the reverse strand, counting down.
TCGGGGTCAGGGAGGTTTGGTAGGAAGCGGTCTCTGCCTTTCAGCAGAAATTCATCCCCGAAGTCATCCTCTCCATTCATTCAAATGGGCGATGCACTGCAAATGGGCGATGCCCAATGCCAAGGGTGCAGAGATGGAGTGCAGACATTCCCTCCCCCTCCTGGCGCTCGAGTCAGTCGGGGACAAACGCTGAGAGAGATCTAGTCTGTCTTGAGTTGCAGTGGAGAGGTGCCACTAGAGATGAGCACCGGCACGTTGTTCCAGAAGCACCTCCTTAGAAAATATACCTAGTCAGGGAGCTTAGAAAAGGAAGTCAGACTAAATCCTTAAGCTGAGGCAGGAGGACAGTCATGAATTTGAGGTTAGCCTGTGCTACGGAGTGAAACAATATCTCCCCCTGCCCCCCAAAAAAAACCACAAGATCTAAACTCTTAGATCTTGAGGAATATTAAAAGCTAATAGTATAAGAGCAGGACAAAGTCCTTCACACAGGCACTCAGCATGTGCAAAGGGCCTGAGGCAGGAGGATGGTGCCTTTAAGCTCTGAAGCCAGACATAAGAGATCACCAGATAAAGGCCAGACCCTACAAAGGGCTTCATGAAAGTTCGCTCAATAAGAAGAAAACAAAGCCGGGCGGTGGTGGTGCACGCCTTTAATCCCAGCACTCGGGAGGCAGAGGCAGGCGGATCTCTGGGAGTTCGACACCAGCCTGGTCTACAAGAGCTAGTTAGGACAGGCACCAAAGCTACAGAGAAACCTTGTCTCGAAAAAAACAAAAAATAAAAAGAAGAAGAAGAAGAAGAAGAAGAAGAAGAAGAAGAAGAAGAAGAAGAAGAAGAAGAAAACAAACCAACCCCCTCATCCGATTTCCTTTTCAAACCCGAGTGGGAAGAGGGCTAAGTTAATACTCTGCCATCCATGACACAGGCTCTGTGAGACCCGTGCACAGTCACTGGTCACTGTGCCTGCCTGCTGCCACCTTCACTGGACTGTTTGTGTCCCCTTTGTCTCCACAACTCGATGATAAACATCTTAGAGTACAAAATCTAAGCCCCTTCATTCTTCTCTCACAGTGCCTATCCGTGAGCCGGAGACAAACAAATGCTGAAGTGCTTCTCCAATACGTGAGCAAGCCACAGACACAGGCTCTATCCACAAACAGCCTATCGGAGACCTCCTGGGAGAGAATCCCATGGCCACTCCACGGGGAGAAAGCTGTCCCCGTGATAGCAGCATCCACTGGAAGTTCTTGCTGTAAAGCATCCTGCCCTTCTAACTTTAGAATTTCGTCCTTTGTGGAGAGCAAGAACACGCCTTTAGACTGTGTACACGCTGAAACATCACGGGTGCAAGCCATTCCTGGGTGATCTCCACCACCTGACTGTGTGCACTCTGGAAGGTCACGGGCTTAAGTCCTTTGGGGATCGTCTGCCTTCCTCTCAGTAGCAAAACAGTTCGTCTTCTCACCTTTCCTCAAAGAAACCATTGAGTGTCTCCCTGGATCCGTTCCAAACCCTCATGCCTCCTAAACTGGGGGAGCCAGCAATCTAGCAGACAGGGTAAAATGGAAAAACTTTCTGCGGGTGAGGCTCAGAGGAATGGCAAAGCCTTCCTTTGGTTCAAGTCTGAGGGTTCAGTAGCAATTGACCCAGGTGCATATCAACTATCAACCGCAGCTAGCAGCCTGAGACTGCCCCCTACAGAGACCTTAGGAGACTAGCTAAGCTCTCCTTGTGCCAAACACAGTAGTTTCTGAGCGTTGTAGTGGGTGCCCTCCATCAGAGTGAGCACAGCTCACCCGGTCCTGGCTTTTCCACATGTGTGTCTGTCATGTCAGTATCTGCCATTTCTTCATTCCCAGTCAGGTTTCCAGGACCAAGCTATGGACGACCAGGCAGCCCCTCTCGGTATCCTTGTTTTCAGACCAGCTTGTGTGTATATGCAAACACTTCCGTGTGCGTGTACACACAAAGGCAGCAAAACACCCGCCGGGCCAAAGGAGGAAAACTGTTCTCATTATTAAACCTGCGACTGCCCCTCTTAACGTTTGTCTAGTCTTCCATATCTGGGACAACGTACGGAATATTTTTAGTGAACGTTCTTCCTCCATCAAATGTAAATGGGAATTGAGCAGAAGGTGAAACATCACCAGGAACTTCCAGCACCTCACAGTATGGAGATATTCAGAAGCTGGAGAGGGTTCAATGGGCTAATGTGCTTGCTGCCAACTAACGGGCAACTGAGTTCAACACCTGGGACTCAGCACCTGGGACTCACATGGTGGAAGGAGAGAAGAGACTCTGCGTGTTGTCCTCCAACCTCCGCGTGCACACGGTAGCCCCACCCCCACACAATCATCAACCTATGTAATTTTAAAGTTTTAACTATTTAAATATTAATAAATCACTGTCACTCTTTAGAGGGTTCTGTTAAAGGGTTTGTCCATTTGCATTCAGAGGACACTATTAAACAGCCATTCATAATTATTTCTCATTCCATCCAAAAATATGAATCTGTCCTTCTGAAATGTGGCCATTTAGAGAGGTCTATATGATGCTATTTAAATTAGATGATGCTTAGCGGTGTGTTGTGTTATGAAGGTCCCCCAAAGTAGATATTGTTTTGTGCCAAAGTTAAGAATATTATCCGTTACAATTAATTCCTGAATTTGGACCATTTTATGAGATCAGTAACCCAGTTTCAGAAAGATTTATGAACTATATTTATTCTCAAAACCTGCACTGGTCTAAGTAAATCTCAAAACTATCTTTGCAATATATTTGTTATGTTGTTAAGCCTACATACAGCAGTCCACTCTACAAGATTGCGGGGTTGTGTGTGTGTGTGTATAGTTTCAACTATTTACTGACATAAAATAGGAAACTATTATATAGGATAGTGTTAGAAAGGATACTGTTTTATTTGGGCTCAGAATGTAAAGTAGAGGTAGTGTAAATTCAAAGGTCTCACTCTAACAACTCACAGGATGCATCACCGTACAGTTAGTCTTTCCAAGAATCTGCACTACCAAAACGAGCGCCTACAAAATAAACATAAAGAACTCAAAGAGTTGCATAATTAAAAAATATTTTAAGCTGAGCAATGGGTTCGCCTTATCAAATACACAAATCATCCCTGCTCTGCCAAGAGGGTGGTGTGTGCTTTCACAAGGGTGCAGATTCCGAACGTTTGAATAATGTGAATGCTTAGTGCACGCACACCACACTGCGTTACAAATTGATAGCCAAAGGTTCTATTTCTGCAAAACGCACAAATGTGCAGGGAAATATTACCCAAATACGTTTTATAGACCTTTTAAGAGCTGTCAGAGCCCAATTTTGAGTCTAAATCGTATTGTACTTTGAAAATGTGCTTAAACTAATTATCAAAAAAAAAAAAAAAACCGCGGCTGCCATAGTAATTTAGAATCACACAGGACACCACGCTCAGGGTGACCTAGAGAGAAAAGTATTTCTCAAGGTCACTCCTGCAGCCCAGGGCAGAACCTGGGATAAATGCTTCAAGGGGCAATGACCAGACTCCCTAACCCACCAGGAAGGAGCACACTCCAAAGAGGGATCAAGGTGAGCACTTCTGCGTGCCTTCTCCAGCATCCAGCGGCTCCGAAGGTTCCATTAGCAGCACTGGCTAGCGCGAAAACTGAGGGCCGATTTGCTTCCTCAAGGTGACAAGCACTTGAGGACCGAGCTTTGCTAGCGACCTTCGGTTCGAACTACTTGCCCCTGACCACGAGTAAAGCACCCAAAAGCAAGCGCGACGAGGTACGGAGCAGCCAGACCCAGGGAACAGCGCCCGCGCTGGCTTATTTAGGTCTCACCAGACCGCTGGTCCCGTCAGTCCGTAATTACGCGAAATCGATGAAGCTGTGCCAAAATGAGACTAAACTTTTCTGTTCAAAGTATCTTCCTTTTGGCCAGAACTCAGAGAACTCTCTCAAGAATGTGAAAGTATTCAAAATAGGACAAAGACCGGAGAAAATCCTCTAACTCTCAGCGCGCATCAAATCAGGTCACCCGTGTCCCTCCGTGCACCGAAGGTGGGCCAGGAACACTTCTAGCTCCTAAATTCAGTGTTCTGGACCAAGGTCCCTGTCCGTCCCAACCCAAGTCCACAAGCACAAACTAACTTCCCAGAGCGACAGAGTGACGTCGGGACGCGAACACTAGGAAGCCACGGTAGCAGGAGAGGAGAGACGGGGCTGGAAGCAGACGCTGAGGTGGCTGGACCCCAGGACTAGGGAGCGGAGAGCAGAGGGACGAGGACCGAGCCCCGAACCCCGAGCGGCGCGCACCGGACTCATGCTCGGGGCAGGGGACCGCGCTGGGTCCCGGCTCCCGGTGGCCGGGCCTCCTACCTGTCTGAGAATGAAGCTGGTGGAAGTAGTGCTGCCATCGGATCTTTTCAACCTGCTCCTCCGGGTCGTGGTGCCTCGGGCCACCTGAACTCAATAAAAACCGGGGCCAGAAAGAAGCCAGTGAGGACTGCAGCGCGGAACCGGGCGGGCTTGCGGGGCTGGAGTCCTCCTGGGGAACATCACCCCGGGGACCCCGAAACCCGCGCCCTAGTCTCCCCGGCGCCTCCCAACGCTCCCATTCCCACCCCTCACCCCGAGCTGGTCTCTCCCCGCCTCCCCGAGCACCCACCACATCCATTAACAAAGCGTCGCGGGTGCGGGGTCCGAGTCCCCAGCATCGGCGACAGGAGGCTGCGGACTCTGGAGCCCGAGCGCTGAGCCCGGTAGCCGGGCTAGGAGGAGGGGAGAGGGGGGAGGAGCGGGCAGGAGGCGCGGAGGAGGGAGCCGCGGCTCGGGACCAGCGCCCCGCACTCGCGGCACCAAGGCGGGGCGCGGGGCGGCGCGGGTGGAGGAGGGGGCGGTACCTGCGAGCTGGGGGAGTGCGGTCCGTCCGCCGCCCCGTTCTTGGCGTAGGAGGACGACATGGTTCAGAGGCGCCGCATGGCCCTCGCGGTGCGGTGGGCGGAGGGTGCGGGCCCCGCGAGGCCCGGTGCGGGCGGAGGGGGAGGCAGGACTTCCCTACCCGGCTCCTGGCCCCGCGCCGGCTCGCGGGCCGCCTGCCCGCACTTCGCCGAGCGCCGCACCTTAAAGGGGCCGGGGCGCTTCCCCCGCGCCCTCGGCGAGCTCCAGGCCAGGGGGCTTCTCGGCTCTCGTCTCACCGAGCTTTAGGGAGAAGTGCTTTCCCACCCTAAGAGCGCTCGACAGCAGAGCTTTCCAGAGGATGGAGGGAGGGGAAAAAAATCTGAGATGGGGGTGGAAGGATTAAAATAGTCTGCACAGTTTAAAATGAGACAAAGGTGGCACGGTTCATGAATCAGGACTTGGGGAGGGAAGCTGGTGCAGTGTGGCGGGGAGTGGGCAGAGTGTGTGTGTGTGTGTGTGTGTGTGTGTGTGTGTGTGTGTGTGTGTCCCTGCACTCGAATTTGAAAAGGACAAGACTGACTCCTCCTTCCGCGACTTTTCTCATCACCCCACTTTGGTAAGGCACAGGGTTTTGTGATGCTTTTTTATTAGTGGGATTTTGTTTGTTTGCTTGGTTTTGGTTTTTTATTGGTTGGGCAACTCTACCCTCGGAGCCACGAGTTACACACACCGAGGCAGGCGTGGGAGAGCCTGCCAGCCGGAGTCAGACTGGAGATGCAGCCCCACTGGAGACCGGAGTGTCCTAAGTAGTTTTGAAGGTCACAAGACCTGATAAAAAGCAGGAGTTGGCCCTGTGCCTCCCATTTGTATAGCTGTTTCCAGGAGAACGAACTCATCCTGAAGTTCAACCTTGCTTCCCTTCTGCAAACCCATGCAGACGTACTTGAGATCAAATTCAAAGCAAGGGGATCCTAGAAGGAAGAAATCTGAAATAATAAAGAGGGAAGAAAAATATGTGAACTCAAAAAAAAAATAGATTTTAACTACAGTTACTGCTGGAGAAAGTCGTCATTAACTTAGACATAAAATCACTAAGTCAGTCCCCCTCGCCCTGCATTAAAGTGTTTTATTTACTTATATATTTACTTACTGTGCTTACTTTTCCATCCATTACACACTTTCTTTACAGTTCCACCCCTTCACTTAATCCAGACTTTGGTTTTGAAAACACGCGCGCGCGCACACGCGCACACACACACACACACACACCCCACAACCCCAATCCATCTACACAGTACAGGAAAAGCCATTTTTCTGAAACCACTTTGCTCAAGTTACTGTTTTTTAAGGTAAAGTCCCAGCTCAGTGATGTAACAACCAGGCTTCTCTGCCTGGCCTTAGATACCCACACTCCCAAACTCGGCCCTCCACACTGGCTTCTCTGTGCAAACCCAGAGAGCAGGCAGGCCCACTCATGGCTCTTACCCAACCACCAGTCGGCTTCAGCATCACAGCTTCGGAGTGTGTCCATGGCATCTGCCCTCCACCCGATCTACATACCACCTAGCATTCTCCGAGCCTCTTCGGCTCACTCTTCCTCCACAGAGATTCATTCTGACCCTTGTGTTCCTGGATTGTCCTGTGCCTGGAAAACTGGAGCATTTATTCTCTAGATATTTGGCCCAGGTTGTCTTAGTTTTATTAATTCTCACTTTTGCAAAAATCTAATTTGCAAATTAGCTCATTGGTGTCTATATAGTTTTTATGTAGTAGATGCCCCATGAAGTTTATGGGTAAAGGTCCATCTTAAAGTATAGACACCCCCACCACCTCCGCCGCCTTAGTCGCCATTAACTCTATGCAGTTTTAGTTTGGAACCCTTCTCTTAGTTGTCACTTCATCAATACACACAGATTAAATGGTTGCACAGGCTCTGGCTTCTCATTGCCCGGTTTCACTTGCGGAGTTATCAAAATGGAATTCACACCAGTCAGACAGCAGAAGGAGTTCTGCGTAACTGCCTATCAGCACAAGTAGCGAGAGTTATTAATTCACCTCTAGAGATGGGCCCGATGGGCACACTACTATGCAGAAGAGGGTTAAGAAAACCCCTAGAACCTCAGAAAGGGAGGTATGAGTCTGTGGCATTCCAGCCAAGGCCTGTCCCCTTTCTCCTCCCTTCCCACGCAGAGAGGGAAACTCCACCCCACTCAGGTTTAGTCAGAAACACAGGACTCCTCTCCTCTTAGCTCCCAGTTGAGGAGCAGGGTTACTTTTCCTGAGAGAGATGCTGTTCCCTCCCCCAGCTATCTGTTGCTAAGACCAAGTTCAGAGTGAGCATGGCAGGGTAGTAAAGGCTGCCCTCTGACCATCCCCACTCATGTGATGGAGACTTTATATTGCCCACAGACTCATTGAGAGTATTGGGGTCCTGCTGGAACTTGCTTCTGGATCATGAAGAGACAAGCCAGGGGAACCTAAGACTGCTGTTCTTTCCTACCAGGCTAGCCTCTTCTAAAAGGATGCCAATGTGGGGGTTTAGATGAGAATGCTCCCATGGGCTCATATGTCTGAATGGTTGGTTCCCAGTTAGTGGAACTGTTTGAGAAGGATGGGAAGGTGTGGCCTTGTTGGAGGAGGTGGGACACTGGGTATTCACAAGGCTCAATCTTGCTCTCTGTCTGAGGCATGGGGATCAGATATGAGCTCTTGGCTACTGCTCCACCACCCATGCTTCGGGGTATGCTACCACAATCTCCACTGTGAGGGTCACAGGCTAACCCTCTGAAAATGTAAGCAAGCCTCTAACTAAATGCTTAATTTTATAAGTTGCCTTGGTCCTGATGTCTCCTCACAGCAATAGAATAGTAACTAAGACACACACACATATAGAGTTATGCCATTGTTCCTACCCCCAGCACCAGGGAGAAATGAAGTTGGATTCTTATCTCACTCTAGCCTATAAAAACTCAAAATCTAAATTAGAAATCACAATAAAAGGTCTAGAAATATAAAATCATTAGAAGGAAACAGAACAGTAAATCATGACCTTGGACATGGCAGTGGATTCTAAAGATGACATCAAAGCACAGGCCAAAAGAAAAAAAAAAAAACAAGCATTGGAGTTCATCAAAATCAAAAACGTTTGTGCTTACAAGGTTACAATCAAGAAAGTGAAAAGACAACCCCCAGGATGGGCCTGGATATCACTGAAGTGGGCAGAGGATCTGAAAATATATACCAGTGGTCACAAAGCATCTGAAAAGTTTCTAATAACACGAGCCATCCAGAGCGTGCAACTCAGAACCACCATGTGTTTCAACTGCCATCTTAAAGCTCATGCTGAAATTTAATTATATCCTAACAGTATTAGGGAGATCATTTTACCATAAGGGTTCTACTCTGAGAATGGAATTAGTCAATTAGAAGCAGGTACTTTGGCTCTGGTTTGCTAATGTCTTGGCCCTTCTGCCTTCAGCTATATGATGGCACAGAAGGCCTTCACTAGATGCCAGCACCTTGACCTTGAGCATTCTACCTCTAGAATTATGCAAAAACATTAAATTATTGCTCATTATACATTATCTAGTCTCGGGTCTTCTGTAATAAGAGCACAAACCAATGTGGGACAGCCACCACCACACACCAACTAGAATATCTACCACTATATTAGGCAAGGGGCTGGAGAGATGGCTCCATGGGTTAAGAGCATTTTGTTTTGCTCTTACAGAGGCCTTGAGTTCAGTTCCCAACACCCACATGGTAACTCTAGGTCCAGGGGGATCCAATGGCCTCTTCTGGCCTCCACCATACTGCATGCCCATGGGAAACAGACACACATGCTGGTGAAACCTTTATGCACATAAAATTTAAAATTCTCTTTTAAAAAAACATTATGCCGAGTGAAAGAAAGCATTCACCAAGTCGCAGGTTTGTATGATTCCTTTTCTTTGAAATGTCCAGAATAAGCAAATCTATACACACAGAAAATAGATTCAAGATTGCTTAGGGTTGGAGAGGCTCAAGATATCATAGCTCCAGGGTATAAGGTGCCTTTTTAATGTGTGCATTACTATGTGTGTGGTGTGCATATGTGTGCATGTATAGTTTATGTGGTGTGTGTACGCATGTGTGCATGTACCGTGTGTGTGTGTGCCTGTTCTCCTGTGTGGGCAAGTACATGTGGAAGCCTGACCTTGGGTGTCTTCCTCAGGAATTCTTCACATTATTTACTGAGGCAGACTCTCTTGCTGAACTCGGAAATCACTGAGTCCGCTAGGAAGCTAGAGAGCCTGGCCCAGGAGTCCTGTCCCTGCCTCCTGAGCTCTGCTTTTATGTGGGTGCCAAGATTCTGAATTCTGGTCCTTGTCCAGCAAGTGTTTTATTCACTGAGCCGCATCCCTGGCATCCAAGAGCTTTGTTTTCCAGAAGAACTCACTATTATAAGGATGGTTAGGGCGATTACTGCACACTTGTACACTTACACAAAACCACTGGATTATCTGGGCACCGTGGCACACTTGGGAAGCTGAGGCAAGAAGATGACCTGGGCGTGTGAATCTGAGAGCAGCCTGGGAAACACAGAAAGACTTCGCCTTGAACAAAACCAAACTTAAAAGTCTTGAATATTCTTTAAATAGATAAGTTGCAACGCATGTGAATTCTCTGACAGTTAAGCTGTTATTTTTAATTCTTTTGATCTTAAAAAATAATTCCAAATGTATTACAGAGCTAAGAGCAAATAGAAAACAAGCCACGTCTAGCACAAAGTATACCTTGTGCTAGTATACTTTGTATACTTTGATTCTGCGTTTGATGAGGTTTTTAGATTACAGCAAGTCTAAAGTATGATTGATCCAAGAAAGTAAAAAACTGATTTGAGGGCTAAATTTAAGTGAAGACCTTCTGCTCAGTGACAGAATTTGGGTTTAAAATTCAATTAATAGGGCTGGAGAGATGGCTCAGCGGTTAAGAGAACTGACTGTTCTTCCCAAGGACCCGGGTTTGGTTCCCAGCACCCACATGGCAGCTCACAACTGTCTGAAGATCCAGTTCCAGAGGATCTGACACCTTCACACCAATGCACATAAAATAAAGTTAAATAAACCATAAAAATTTAAAAATTCAATTAATATTTTAAAAATATTTTACCAGTTCTTTGAGAATTTCATACAATGTATTTTGATCATCTTCGTACCTCAACTCTTTCCAGATCTACAGTCCTTCCTTTCGCCTCTTACTCAACTTTGTGTCTTTTTTTTTTTTTCAGAGTTCAATTTGTGCTCATAGGTATGGAGCTGAAAAGTGATTGACAACACCATTAAAGAAATCTCTCTCTCTCTCTCTCTCTCTCTCTCTCTCTCTCTCTCTCTCTCTCTCTCTCTCCTGACAGGTGTGTGAATTGCCACTAGGGGTGGGATTTCATCTCCACTTCCCCACTGTACGCTTGGCCTTGGTCTAGCTTCTGACTCTCAAGACCTTTCTGGCCCCTCTTTCCCAATGATCGCTGAGCCTTGTGGGGAGGGGGTGTGATACAGACATCCCATTTAGGGGTGAGCATCCTGCCGTCTCTTATGGACTTCACCTTGACCAATTGTGTTCGTCACCATCTACTGAAGCTTCTCTGATCAAGGTTGAAATATTTGCTAATCTAAAGGTACAGCAATAAATCAGGAGGAAGTACTTTAAAACTGTCCATTGGGTTATCCCCTAAGGTCTATTTAAGCATAGGTGCTTGGCCTCAATAACAGTATTAGGTACACGGGTTCCGTCTAAACTCAAGCAGATCTAAAACTCAAGCAGAAGGTGGCTGGTTACTCCAATAACATCCATGCCACTACTGACCCCGGGGGGGGGGGCATATGTTGCTTGGCTGGTCGCTATTGTAGCTCACAGCTGGGTAGAAGTGATTCCTTTTCTCCTCTGGTTGTGCACATGGCACAGTCCAGCACTGTTAAAGCTAGCCAGTAGTGAGTGAGCTTCTAAGTCAGCACCAGATCGAGTTCTCCTTGTTCTGTAACTCAAGCATGTGGTGTTGTCAGATTTACTGCCAAGCTGTGGAGAGAGACCAAAAGCAATAGCATGTTATTTTGTGGGGTCTATTGGATCCTGCTGGCCAGCAACTCCAAAAGAAGTAAGTCCTTCCTAGCACGGGGATTGTTATGCTAGTCTATGGTGTCCTATAGGGTAAGTTATAGGGTAACCCCATTTAAACTTTTTAAGTATATGTATTATATTTTATGAAGCTTCTATTGTAATAGGTTTCCACATGACTTTTTCTAAAGATCTTTCATAGTTATCCTTTCCTGAATTCTCTCCTCTAAGCTGCCCTCCAATCTCCCTCCCCATTTAATCCTTCCTAGTCTATTATTTCCCTTCTCCCTTATATATCACTGTGCTATATCTCCCTTCCTTGAATGACTCCCACCCCAACCTGTGACAAACATTTTTAAGAGAATGGATATAAGCTACATACTAGGAGAAAATATTTGCAAGACACAAGTCTGAAGAATTTACAAACATATAAATAATTCTTAAATCCCAAGAATAAGGAAAATAAGCAACCCAACTAAAATCTCAGATGTGAATTTTCATAAGTACTGTTGATTACATATAGAAATATTTATAGCTATATGTACATATTTGAGGTAGTACATGTTATTGATTTCAGATGAGGGCCTATCTAGAAGAAGTAGAACAAACACGTGTAGTACAATATCTTAGTTTCGGATACTATATTCTAAGAAATGAAACCAGGACACCCAGGAAAATTGCCGATGCTAGGACTGGGGCAGGAAATACAAGTAGTGATCCTGGAGTGTCTCGAGGTACCAGATGGCAAGGGAATGCTTTAGAAACAAACAGCCCAAAGCTTCAATATATACATATACAATGTAGGGGATGCAGGAACAACCTAAGAGAGCTCCTAGAGGTCAGTAGTGAAACAACGCTATTGGTAGAGGGTTGCTTGTTCAGCCTCCCAGACCTGAAATAATTACATAGAAACTGTATTAATCACAATACTGTTTAGCCAGTAGCTTAAGCACATTTCTAACTAGCTCTTACATCTTAACTATCACTTTATATTTTACCACGAAGTTTGTGGAATGCTGGTACTGGTGCAAGGGTGTCTTTCTCCTCTAGTGACTCCATGGCATCTCTTTGACTCTGTCTACTCTCTCCTCCTCTATCTGCTTAGAATTCCTGCCTTGCCCTATTCTGCACTGTAGTAGGCCCAAAGAAGATTCTTTATTAACCAATGGTATTCACAGCATACAGAGGGGAATCCTACATCACCTCCCCTTTCCCATATAAATAAAAAGGAAGGTTTTAACTTTAACATAGTAAAATTACATATAACAAAACATGTATCAAAGCAAAAAATACAGTTACAATATTTATATCTACCTTATCTTTTACCATAACTAAGGAAAACTATAATTATAAGTATCTATTCTTCAACTCCATCAAAGACCCCAGAAGGATATAATACTACCTAAATTAACAGGAAGTGAGTGCATTGTAAGCACCTACCAAAACTCTAGAATTGGCAGAAACATCTTGCTGCCTGGACAGTCACCCAAATTTCTTCCATAACATTGGAGCACCCATCTTCAGCCTACAGGCCCATAGTATCTGGCAGACTTTCCCATGACGCAGGCAATTTAAAGATCTGTTCTGCCTGTGCTAGCATGTAGGCCCATATTTCGGTATGGCACAAGAGCCATAGGCCCAGTCTGAGCTGATCATGTAGCTCTGCAGACAAGCTGTCTCTGTCTAACAATAGCAAGGATGTACTTGTTAGAAATGTAGATCTCCTGAGGAGAGGTGTTGACTGAAACTGGTCAGGAGGTTTGGTGCTTCCTCCCTTTGTAATTTGGAGGATGTCTTATAGAGATGCTAATTCATGGCCTACCTGACTGCTAGATGCGGACATGACCTGAGCCCAGGCACCTGGTTGCCTAGGAGACAGCCTAATGTGTTCTCGCTCTATTGATGTGAGGGTATATAAGCTGTTTGGAGAATAAATGAGAGATCTTTGGAGAGAGATCTTGCCCTTCCATGATGACCATGTAAGTTGTGTCTGATTATTCCTCGCGACTCCGTTCCAGTCGTTAGGGAATCTGTGTTGGACCCACAAGGGCTCCAACACTAGCAAAGTTCATCAGTTGCTTTCTTCTGTGTCCTGCAGATTGTCTGACTGTTTCTTTCATGAAGCAGGAACCCTGAAGTACTGTCTCACCTTTACATAAGTTCAGCAGTCATTTTTCTGTGGGTCCTGCATGTTCAGTTCATACAGCACACCATCAAGCAATCCAGGAAAGAACAGTTTCTTACACAAATGGCTAACAACTCCATAAGGAGTCTCTTCGATACCCATCACCCTCTTGAAGTAGTTTGGTGCTGTCAGGAGCAGATGTGTCTCATTGTCATGAAAAATCCTAAGTTTTAAAAACATTTAAAATGCCATATTCTGTTAGTCTTTGAAAGGTTTGAAGAATTAATTATCCATCTGAAATATATTTCTGTAAATCTAGAAAACCTAACTAACATGACTACAAGCTTGACTATTATAGACAACTATCTACTAACCTGTGTTTCTTAATTATATGTTACATTTATTTATTTTTAATTAAAAATTTCCAGCTCCTCCAATTTTCCTTCCCTCCCCCTCCCTATATACATTACATTTTTAAATGAGCTGCACGAACACAATACCTTAAACAAGAGCAGAAATATATATACACAAAATTGACCTTAAGTTTGTGTCAATAAACCAAGAGCCATACCAATGCAAATTCTTCATTTCTATAGCATATCCCCTTTAAATATAAACATTTATAAACAATCATTTAGGGAATTTGGGCATTGTTCTCTAGACTACTTCCTGCTGATTGGGGGCACTGTTAATTGGGTCTTTCATGGGGTACCCTGTGTGGTAGGTCCATCTCAGCCAGCAGTCCTGAAGCTGTCATGGATGTTGAACCATTTGGGCCATTGTTTCAGGGGGTCTTGTCTGACCAAACCACATTAGTTTGGAAGGAGTCCACAGGTTTTCATCCTCTGTGGAAACAAAAGCAGAACCTCTTTCCCAAAAGAGACCTTTAAACTATATATGCTGGTTTAGCTTAGTAGCCCATACAATGAAATGTCTCTCTGTACTTATTCACAGTCAAAAAAATTCAAAGAAAACACAATAATATATATAATCCAGACTCTGTGTATTTTCCATCTTTGTGTGGTTTATTTTTCTTTACTCCTTTAATCTATGACTGTCTGTGCTCTCTCTCTTCACAGACTTTTTTTTAAACCATTTACTTCCTTTATAAACTGTCTATATTCTTTTTCTTCTCTCTCCCAAGCCTACATCATTTTTTTTTTTTTTTTTAAAAAACACACTGTTTTACTTAGAGGTCTTTTATGTCTGAATCTGTCCTACTGTGTATCTGAAATCCTTTTCTGTTCAGGAGTGCTTCTTAAAATGCTAAGTGGTGTGTCAGGACTAAGTCTGCTTTGCCTTTTGGTTTTGCACAGTTCAACACAGTGGAGGCACGTTCATTGCCTCTGAGACTGTAGTGTAGGAGCTGTCCTCACCACCTCAACTCTGGGAAGCACCATGCAGCTTATAAATCATTTTTATCTGAGTAAAAGCTAAATCTGCCTTGCAGCACACTGAGTGGCCTGGAAATATCTCTGTGTATGGCAGTGGGTATGATGGCAGACACCTGTAATTTCAGCACTCAGGAGGCTGAGGCAGGAGAATTGTCATAAGCTCAAGGGCCAGCCCAAGTCAGCCTGTCACAAAAAACAAAAGAGCATATAAAAATAAGATAATAGTGAAATATAACTCTTAGTATAAAATAGCCCTTCAAGATATAATAAGTAAATAGTTACATAAATGAATAAATATGTAAAAGACAAACCTTCAACACAGAACTGCAGGTAAATGTACCAGACTAGGCATGATGCTAATGTAGGGAAGTAGATAATTCAATTCTCTGAACTGCCTTCACAATCTTTCTATGACTCTATTTTTAAAGCAAAACATTTTTAAAATTTTAGAATTTCAAGGTAAGTTAGTAACTCGTTTAAAACAAATTCAACAACTAGCAAATCAGAAATCTGAGATGAAGAGAATGAATTAATCCAGAGCAAGGGCAAGCTACTACCCTCTGCTTTATCAGAGCACGGAATCCTGCTGGAACACTGCCAGCAATAAACACTTCATAGACTTCATGTACCCCTTCATCGATGTATTTTCCTAAGTGCTTCCTGGAGCCGAAGTCCTCCTATTCAAGGTCCTCTTTAAAAGAACAAAACAAATGAGCCAATAAAGTGTTTGTAGAACAAATCCCAGGACAATACGATAACTGTGGGTTTATATTTCATATTTTGTCCAGGGGCCATGAACTAAGAATATTGTTTTGCTATGGTTTGGACCTGAAACGTCCCAGACAGGCTCATGTAATGAACACTTGGTCTTCAGCTGGCAATGTAGTTTGGGGATTTTGTAGAACCTTTTGGACCTAGGGCCTAGGTGATGGTCGTAACTTACAAACTGTGGGCACTTGAAGGTTGAAGGCTACTCCTCAATTCAGGTCTGGCCCTCTGCTTCCTGATTCATCAGCTATACCATGCCATACTGCAGGTTCCCTCTACCTCAGATGGAGTCCAGTTTGATGGCAACATCTTAAATCCTGAGTTAAAGCAAAACTCTTTCTCCCTTAAATCACTCTCAGTTATAATTAGCGGCACAGCAATGACAATGGGTTTGCTGCTGTGATCCGTCTGACCACGTGGTCTGCAGGGAGCGTGTGGAAGACTTGGAGCACAGGGGGCCCTGATATACTGAGTAATGAGTCATTCTGGTGAGCCTGAGAAAGACAAGAAAGCATCAGAAATGTGGACAGGGTTAGAGAGCCAGCTCAGCAAGTAAAAGTGCTGCATATGGTTTTGTGTAGCCTTTTACATTTATGACCAAATGCCGCATAAGTGTACAGAACTTTCACCTTTATGTTTTTTTAATGGGGTGTAGAATAGGGTGTTTTTATACCATATGGTCCAGGCTGGCCTCAAGCTCCGTGCAATCCTCCTGCCTCAACCACCAGATCCTGGAATTACAAGGTATGAAGCACCAAACACAGCTGTCTTCCTCTTTCTTGCTCAAGAATTTCTCCAAGATTATTCTGCTCTGATGCTTTGATCCACATCCTGAAATTCTGTTTAAAGGTACAAGAGCTATGGATATTCGCAATATTAAAGATTACAGTCATGAAGAATGGATAACACACCTTTCTTTGAAGTTTTCTGTAATTTTTTATTGGCAGATATTAATAGTATGAAATGTTCCATTCTGATGTTTTCCTAGATATTTTGATCATGTTCACACGCCTCCTATAACCCTCTCTTGTGATCCTCTTTCCTTCTGTTGCCCCCTCATCAAACTTGAAAATCCAACCCACATGAAGACATTCTTCCCTGATAAAATCTTGAAGGGCACAAAGGATTCAGATGGCTATGGAAACACAGCTCAAAGCAAGCCGTAAGCACAATCACCTTGAAGATGAGTGACACACGTCTCTGGAGTAGTGGCTTCTATTTAGATGCTACCTACTAGCTGATTTAATTATTTTATCCTATATTTCTTGCAGCCAGCACATTCATAGTGTTTTCTCTGTGTTCTGGCTTGTAGTCGAGGCTGTGGCTCTGATGCAACTGCCTTCTCATTCCCTGGCCCAGGCTAAAGCAGGAGCTACAATCTGGGATACACTGACTCCAGGACAGACACCTCTCGTTTCTTCATCAGGAATAGGGAGAAATTGTTTGAGCCAATTAATAGTGTCACATAACTCCAAAGAGCGGTGGGAACTCTGTAAAGCAAGAGAGCCGGAAAGCAATCCGGCTCTCAGGCCACGAGGGCATCTGTGCCAGGACAAGGACTGAAGAGAAAGGGAATGTTTGCAGACCCAGCATGCTGCTTATAGGGAGGGACTTCTGCAGCTTGCTAGGCCAGTTCGAGGGTCCTTTATTGTTTCTACCTCCTGGGTGGTTAGCCCTTATGTGAAGCTACCAGGATGAACTGAGTCACAATGGAGAGTTCCTAACCAGGATGGCAAACGGGAAAGAAAAGTAAATGTAGGGTTAGGAAAGAAAGCTCCAGCTCACCAAGGGCTTAGAAAATGAAAACAAGGGTCAACTCACTGAAAACAGCTGAAGAGGGCAAATGCAAGATGCGGGCAGAGAATCGGGGTGGGGACAGCAGCCAGAAAGAAAAATGCCCAAAAGAGGGCAAGGAGGACCCAAAAAGAAAGCAAAGAAAGTGCCATGCAGCTCTTGCCTAAACTCAGTTTCGTCTTCATTTCATTTAGATTACATGCCCGTGCCAAGCACTAGGAATACAACTACAATGTGCCCCAGAGTTCTAAAGGCTTCTTCAGACCTATGTAGGCTAGGAAATTAAGGCACAGTTCAAAACCCTACCCAACAGCAAGTGGGCCAATAAATTAGTAGATAAGATCTTTAATTTTCATTCACTTATAAAATCCAAACTAGAACTCAGATAGTCAAAGATGTTATCTTTCTAAGCCATTGGGACTTTAGCCCGCAGGGTCACATCACTGTTGCTTTATGTCCTGGCATGGGATCCACTAAGCCAAAGCTTCTCTTCTAAAACCTTTTACTTTCCTCCTAGGAAGACCTTCCCAAGACCTCTGACCTCTGATCTTATTGCATCAAAAATGATCACCTCTGACTGCAAAGGAGTCTGGGAATGCAGGCACCAATATTTTGTTTGCTGACTTCTATACAGACTAATTTAAATGAGATGACCAATTAGAAATGCATATTAAATAAAACAAATTATACTGTCTACTACAGAGAGACACTGGAACAGAATACAAGCAAGTGGGAACTGCTTCAAAAGCATAGCGTTGTTTGGGGCCAGTGACATCATTTAACTCATTAAATGGGCAAAAGCATTCTACTAAGGAAAAAATGTAACAGGACCAAATGATTGGGGCATGAGCAATGTGGGGGTGTGGGTCAGTCTAGCACACAGGAGTGGAAAAAGGGGAAAGATCAATGTTGCAATATAGGATTCAATGCAACAGAGGCCTGAGCTCACACTGGATCCTCCTACCCTCTAACCCCCCACCCCCAGGTACCTTTAAATGGTATGGAGAATCACAGGCATCTGCTTCAATACAGACCCCCTTATACTCAGAACCAAATGGGCCTTGATGTCATCTCTACTTCTTCATAAAACAGTGCTGGGTATACCTGCCTGAGTTCCTGGTTCCTTGGTGCTGGACCTACTCTGTGTGACAGAACCACACACTCTCAGAGCCCATCCCGTGCTACCAAGTTCTGATCTCAGGACTAGGCTTAGAGGCTGAATAGGGAGGAGCTTGACTGTGAAATCTTGTCTTGGCTGTGGTGTGTTTATGTATTGCAGTATATGCAGACATACTAGCATTATTCAGCTATAAAAGAAAATGAAGTACATGCTACAATAGAAACAAACAGCAAGCCAGGCGGTGGTGGCACACACTTTTAATCCCAACACTCGGAGGCAGACGCTGGTGTATCTCTGTGAGTTCAAGACCAGCCTGGTCTAGAGCGAGTTCTAGGAGAGGTTACAAAGTTACATGAAAAACCTGTCATGTGGGGTGGGGAAGACCACAGACAGCAAACCCATCAAGCATAGCTCTGAGGTAAAACATTTGCCTGACAATCACAAGGCTCTAGGAGTGGTCACCAGAAACAGAAACAAGTTAAGCAAAAGTCATTCAGTGAAGGAGTCAAACACAAAACTGTCTGGTTTTCAAACTTACGGTGAACTGTGAATGTATATACGTAAATCCCATTAAAATTGTTTGCTTTAAAATGGTTAATTTTATAATGTGAATTTAATATCAATTTTAAAAAAATCACTGCTTCCTAGACTTAATGTCAAGTACTGTTAATTCTTTGCTTTGAAAGTATTTTTATTTTTAAAAACTTCATTTTTACCATTAATCCCCATTGTTCAGTAGCCTTTTGACTCTACCCAGTTGTGCTCCTTGTTTGCCTTTTAATATTTATTCATTACTCATGATGGGCAGAGGAGTAGGCGGTAAGTTCAAATCAACAGCACTTGTTACCTGTCAATATCTCTCGCATAAAGGGAACAAATACTTAAATACAAACATGGGGAAACAAATTATTAAAATGGATTATGGGTTAATAGGGGTTTTAGACTCATCTATCATCATGCACTTCCATTGTGGTTTACCCCACTGGACTGCATGCATCTTTGACAACTCTTATGTCAAGGTTTGTCTGGATAGAACCTCCAGCTCCCTGCAGGATCCAGAAAGCCCCATTCCTTCCTGTGTATCTCTCCAAAACCCAGTCTACAAACAAAAAAATGGCACCAAAAGGCCCAGTTCTGAGTTCTTAGTGGCTACTGTAGCTTCCTCCCCTCAAGTAGCCAGCTGCCCAAGTGTCCCCCTAAAGCGCTCAGCTTTTGACTATACGTGGGCACAATCCAGGTCACGACATCATCACCCCTCCCCTACAACCTATAAAGTCTCCCTGCTTTCGCTTGTGGGCATGGCTTCTCCAGCCTCCATCTCTGGGTCTGGAGAACCCATCCGGGCGTTGCGTTGCCCAAATAAAGCTGCTCTTATACTTTTTCAATTCATCTTATTGCATCGGCAGAAAAACCTATTATTGAGGGGGGAGGACAGAAAACCTACTAATGTTAATGAGAGTTACCTAGCTCTGTGCTATGTGCTATTTTCCCAGGACTTTGTTATCAAGTGGTATAACTTTGGAGGCTTAATTAATTAAAGCAACAGATACTTATTTTCTCCCAGCTCTGGAGGTTAGAAGTCTGCACCTGCAGCGCTCACAGAGCATGCACCCTCAACAGCTCAGGGTGAAGTCCTGTCCCTCCCTGTTCCTTTTGTGGTTCTAGGCAGTCCTTACTTTCCTCTGTCTCCACCTCCATGGGGCTTCATTCACTGGGTCCTGCCTTTCCATTTTTCCATCCAAGACACAATCATAGACTTACAAACCATCCAGTGTTGGAATGGTTTCTGCTCAACATCCTTAACTAACCTTATCTTCAGACTATTTCCAAGTTAAGGTCACCTATGACATTCTAAGTAGCCATGGGTTTGAGGTAAAAGGGACACTTCATTTCATTCTAGCATGTAAGCCACATCATTCCTTTAGAGTCAGTTAAAAAAAAATCTCTCAAATTCAATCCTAGCTTCACAAATTTATAGTAGGATTTCCCCAGGGTGGGGGTGGGGAACAGAAACTTATAAAGAAAATATGAAGTCAAACAAGCTAACAAAATCAAACTGAGTCCTCCCTTTTATCTATGAGCTAAAGTTGATGTAAATAAAAAAGAAAACTACCTTTTGGTAGAATCATTAAGTCAGTGATGTATTATTTATAATCTATTAGCATTAAAACCAACATTGGTAACTTTTGTTACCATGCCTTTAATTCTCAGCACTTGAAGGCAAAGGCAGATGTATCTCTGTGAGCTCAAGTGAGCTTCAGGACAGCCAGGGATATACAGAGAAACCCTGACTCAAAAACACAAAATGAAACAAAAAAAAAAAATCAAAAACCACTGGGGTCACACTTTAATAATTCAACAAACCCTGTCCTAGAACTCAGGGATCTTGCATGTTGTTTTCCCTAAAAAAAGTTTTAAAAGCAATTCCAGGTGTGGAGAGATGGCTTAGCTCTAGAGGACCCAGTTCAACTTCCAACACTCATGGTGGCTCACGACCTTCTCTCACTCCAGTGAGGGGATCTGATGCCCTCTTCTGGCCTCTGAGGGAACCAGGCATGCATGTGGTACACAGACATATATGCAGACAAAACACCTATATACATAAAACACACACAATTTTTAAAAGAGAGAAGGATCCCTAAGGCCCTCTTCACCCTTTTTGCAACACTGGGATAAAAATTAAAGTCTTCCATATGTGAAGAACAAACTCTACCATTGAGTTATATCCCTAGACCAGTCATGTTTACCATTAGCTTTCAAAATGTGGATGAAACTTTATTATCATCTTCAATTTACAGTACAATCATTAGTCAGATATCAAGTACTTAAAAGAGCATAATGGGAATCCATCTTTAAATGCTAATAAAAAGATAATGTATAGATAATTTTGTAAACAAATTACCAAATAAAAAAATGCTGGCTGACGGTTCATTTTTCAAACATACCCCACTTTAATATTTAGGGGATGTTTTATATCATAAAATTCTTTTTTTAAATGATTTTTCAAATATATCAAGATTTATGTGAAAAATGAAAATTTTTGTTAGAAAACATTAAATATGAACCCAATGTAGAAATATGAAGGTAGACTATTCCTTTGGCAGAAAATAAATAACTACAAACATCTTAAATTAAATACAGTTCATAGGATCATGGGAAGAAAAAATATATCTTTACATTTCGTATTAATACTGAAACCAGATCAATACAGATTTAATATCATTTTATGCTTTCAATAACTCCGCAACACAAATTTATGAGTGGATAAAATCATTTTGAGGAGGAAGAAACTTCTGCATATATTAAACTTCACATACACCAATATATACTCTTTATATACAGATCATATCTTATTATTCCAGAACAGCTGAGCTTTACTGTCTGGTCCCCATTTAGTGAATATGCAGTATTTACAATGACTTAAAGGCTTCTACTGAATAAAGCTTTCATAATTTAGACAAGAACTAAACATGGAATGCACAAACATTGGGATGAGCTTATAAAAACAGCTCGGAAGAGAAAGGTAAGGTATGTCATTTATGCAGACGTTTTCCGGAGCAGCACTGGATACTTTAAAATTTATTCCCTTAATTGTTAAAGAACACAAGATTTGTTTCCAAAAAAGTAAGGTGCCATGTTGCATTACATTCTTGTAAGGACATAAGTGAGTTCCACTGAAAGGAAATGCCACCTGTAAAACAGAAATGGGTTTGGCTTAAGGCTGAAAATCTTTCCAGTCTCTGGTGCTAACATCAGACGCTCACAGAACAAAGGCTTGCAGGTACCGACTGTTCTCTTCAGTGTGGGCCGTTTTATGCAGTAGCATGTTCTAGAATAAAGTTTCTTTGAAAAAAGAACATATTTGTAATCAAATATCTGTAAATAGAGTAATGATAAAATTTACAAATTGTCTTCCAAAGGATTTTTAATAGAAAGATTAAGTGCTTAAAAATATACAGAAATGCATTCATGCAAAAAATTTTATTTTAAAAAATTAAGCTTGAAACACGTTCATAGTCTAAGTATAATGTATCTGAAGCCCGTGCATCTGTGTTTTCTAGTTTGTTGCTATGTAAAAAGTTGGTACAATAGAGTAGTGTGCAAAGTTTTTAGAGAAAACCCCTTTAGTTTATCACCAGCTCCCACAGCACGTAGGATCTAATGAACTAATTTATGCACTAATTTAAAACGTGACTTCAGAAAGACAGCCTGTCCTCTCCTGTCAGTCACACCCTTTCTACCAAATCACTGCCTGCTGTTTCTGCAAAGGCTCAGCTTTACTTCTGAGGGAACGCACAATTCCTCAGCAGCTTACCACTGGAATGTCAGTCACTTCTGTAAGGAGGTTAACACACCCACCTCGCACTTCACACCCAGGATGGTTTCTACCATGGCAGATTAGGAAGAAAGTCTCCCTAAGAGGTATACTCTCTTGGCAGGAAGGAAAGCCAAATGACAGCACCTTCATGAGACAAGGTCAAAGTCACTTGAAAAGGCCAACAGTGGCAATCCTAAAGACAGGGATTCCTCAGGGAAGGCTAACATTGCACGGGGCATTCCTAGGCCCTCTGCTGTCACAGGATTGGCTAACTGCTTAGCCACATTTGCACTGACTGGCTTTCACTGCTGGTAACAGAGAACACTTTTGTTCCTTCCAAATTGCTCTTGCTTCTGTAGACAATTAGATGCTAATTATTACTCAGCATAACACTGAAAGCAGAACCTACAGCGCTGCAAACACAACTGTAATTTAAGGAGCCCACAGGAAATACACTGGCGAGCTAAAGGCTTACACTAAAAGTAATAGGGTGGGGGAAATTCGGGTAAAAAAAAAAAACACAGACACATCTGTCTTCAGTGCTCCTCAAATCACATCTGAAAGGAAACAGTCGTTTCCTTAAAGAAAAAGTCTCAACTCCTATTTTATACCATTGTAGTGTTATAAGGCTACTTATTCACTGAGGCCCCAGAAAGTACAGCAAAACTAACTCGAAACATCGGTAAGCTGCCTCTGATCAAAAGATGAGCTTCAAGCGAACTGGACTTGAAAAAAAAAAAACCGACCCTTTTATAGCCTTCAGGGTAAGGTGGGTTTTGTGCTTTATTATGCATGGTTCTTTCTGATTGAGAGGGGAAAGTCTTAGTATTTCCCATCAGAACCCTCTGGGTTGAGTGACACACATCCAGGGACTCCAACAGCCCTGGTGTGTCTCTAAAGGAGAGGCTGCTGGTGGTAGCTGGGGGGCGGCTGTGCGGCTGGAGGTGCAGGGACTGCCACTGGAAAGCCCGCCAGCTGTGGCAGCCCGGATGCTGTGTTCTGGTAAGAGGACACATCTGCTGACATCCCCACGGGCTGTGTATAAGCCGTCAGACCTGCCGCTGACTGAAGATGAGAGCTCTGGTTCCCATAAGAAGGGCTGGAAACAGTGTCCTGTGCAGGGCTGCCAAGGAAATTCCACACAGAAATGACATTTAGGTTACATTACGGCAACAGAGCATCATGACAAACACTTCTCTTCCATCTTCTTTTCAAGCTTATGTAGTCATCAGATACTGTTAACATAATTTTGTTTCTTTGCTTTTTTGGAGACAGGGTTTCTCTGTGTAACAGTCCTGGCTGTCCTGGAACTCTCTCTCTCTCTAAACCAGAATGGCCTCGAAATTATAGAGATCTGCCTGCTTCTGCCTCTCAGTGAGTGCTGGCATTAAAAGGTGTGTGCCATCACTGCCTGGCGTGATTTTTATGCTTACTGAGAAGAGCAGGGCTGGAAAACTGACTCAGAGTAGAGACAGTGCACACTGTGAAAGCACAAAGACCTGAACCTGGAGCCTCAACTAACCCAGGACCAGGAGACAGAGGCAGCTTTCCTGCCAAAACAGACTGCTTGGCTCCAGATTCAGTGAGGGAATGCATTCAAAATAAATAAATAAATAGACGGACAGAGGGGTGGATAGCCCTAGGAAGATGGCTCAGCAGTTAAGAACACTGGTTGCTCTTCCAGAAGACCCAGCTTGATTTCCAGCACCCACATGGCAGCTCACAATCATCTGTACCTCAAGCTCCTGGGGATCTGGTATCTGTTTTGGCCTTGGAAAGCATCAGGCACACAAAATGGTTCTCAGACAGATCAACCATACACACACAATTTAAAATAAATAACCAAACACTGGTGTAGATGAGACTGAAGAAGACACCCTGACTGCTGGCCTCCATACATGTCCACATGGGCAGCAAACCAGAAAGGTAAATGCAACCACATAAATGCACCCACATTGCACACACAAATAAAAAGGAAATAAGGGGCAAGAGAAATCCTGAGACACCCAGAGAGACAGGGGGGGGGGGGCGGCTTTCAAACAAACAAGTAAGGAAACTCAGTGATGACAGAGAAGGACGAGCTACAAGTAGAAGAAATCAGACAAAAAGCAAGCTGCTCCTTTACTCGAGATGACACTGAGTATTCATGTACTAACCATCCATCTATCCATCTATCTATCTATCTATCATCTATCTACCTACCTACCTACCTACCTACCTACCTACCTGTATTTTTGAAGGGCAGGGTCTCACTATGTAGACCAAGCAGACCTTGCACTCACAGAGATCTCATTGCCTCTGTATCCAAAGTACTAAGACTTATATTTTTTATTTAAACCTCAAGGTTCCATGCGATAGTTAGAACGCAATGTTGTTATCTTGGAGTCTCCTGTACGTAATAGTAAACTTTAAAGAATGAAGAAAAACAGGAAAAAGGGGGTACTGAAAAAACAACAAAATCTAAGATTACAAGGCTTAACTGACTTTAACCTCGCACTGAAGAAGCAAACTGACTGTCTGTGATCCCTATGACCTGCTTCAGAGAGCAAACCCTGCTAAAGATGAACCTCTGCATCTCCACACCCCTGAGCGTTTATTTGACAAGATCTCAGTAATTATGTACTCACACAACCGTGTACCCACACAACTGTGTGCCCTGCACAACCGTGTACCCCGAACAACTGTGTACCTGCACAACCGTGTACCCCGAACAACTGTGTACCTGCCCAGCCGTGTACCCTCACAACTGTGTACCCTGCACAACCGTGTACCTGCCCAACCGTGTACCCTGCACAACTGTGTACCCTGCACAACTGTGTACCTGCCCAACTGTGTACCCTGCCTAACCATGTACCCTGAAACTGTGAACCTGCACAACCGTGTACCCTACACAACCGTGTACCTGCCCAACCGTGTATCCTGCAAAACTGTGAACCTGCACAACAGTGTACCCTGCATTGTGCATAGTACTTTATGGATCAATCACTTAGACAGACAGACTGACTCACACTCTAAGTGGGAAATAAACCATACCAAATTACAAGACTTTGCTTTTCTCCTATTACTGCTATGACACAGATTTATTAAAAACATATTTGATCTTAAACCACACCAAATACGTTGCTTACAGCAGAGGATTAATATGTTGATATTACATTAGCTTTTTCTCATAATTTCTACTGTCACTCAGAATAAAACTGTCATTTAACCCACAGATACAGTTCATTAGTCTTTAAACTTCCTACTCATGAACTTTAAGTTGAAAAGGGACCTTGGTGAGTAACTACATATAATACTGAATACATATTTTCTATGATAAAGTAAATAGATTGGAAGATTTAAAACATGATTATCAGAGAAATTTTTGTATAAAAATATTAAACCAAAGTCCATCATTCAAACTTATTTCCTTTTATGGATGAAGCAGTAACTTTTTTTTTTAAACATTTAGGAGTGCATACAAGTAAGTATCCTGACATTACTTCATTAGGCTAACTAACCACAGCATATGTTAAGAACACCATGGCATCAATCCCTATGAAGGAGCACTACATACAAAATAAAGACTTTTTCTAGGAGCCAAGCAGTGGTGGTGCACACCCTTAACCCCAGCACTCAAGAAGCAGAGGCAGACAGATCTCTGTGAGTTCTAGGCTAGCCTTGTCTACAATACAAGTTCCAGGACAGCTAAGGATACAGAGAAACCTTGTCCTTAAAAACAAAACAAAACAAAACAAAAAAACAAAATAAAAAATAAAGAAAAGAAAAAAAGATTTTTGTTTCTTAAATTATGTGTTTAAATCTTAGCAACTATCAAGGTATTCGCTGAAGTAAAGGTAGCACCATTCTACTTGGTGAGAGCAGTAGTGGGAACTTCAGTAACTCCACCTTAAGAGTGAACGCTGAGAGCAGGTGTGGGAGCACACACCTCAATCCAGGAGGCAGTCAGACAGTCTCTGAAAGTTCAAGGCCAGTTTGGTAGACACAGTGAATTCAAAAATAGACAGGGCTACATAGAAAAACCCTGTCTCAAAAACCAAACAAACAAGCAACAACAACAAAAGTAAAAATTAGGAATATTACTTAGTGTAACAAGAGTTTGTAGGTTCTCAATCTAAAACTAAGAAAACTTAACACAGCTCTCCAAAACTTACCTTAAATATGGAGTTTGGACAGTATGTGTTGTTACTACGGAGCTCATATTTGGAGGCAGTGATCTCAGTGAGCCCATAGGATCAGGTGCTAGGCCATAGCTCTGGGCAACAGACACTTGGTGAATGTTATGACCCAGGTAGTTCCCACCATGCGTCTGAACTGGATATGTCTATTAATCAAAGAGAAAAAAATGATACCTTGCTTTCTCAATCATTCACTAAACATATGCAAAACTGTAAGACTTAAAGGAAATAAAATTTTTAATTATTTGGGGAACAATCTGATTCTACCAATCTTTCCACACTGAAACAAAAAGTGGAGAACTTCTAATTCAAGGTGTCTAATCAATGAACATTTACAATGTTTTTAATGGTTCTTTGACTTTCAGTTTTGAAGGAAAAAATGGAAACTATTTTAAAGTAGAAAGCTGGACTCTATCAAGAGTGCTTATTAATAACATACATCTTGCCAGAGCCTTCCCTGACCACTCCAGGCCACCACGAGAATGACAAGTCTCGGCACTCTCGTTCCAGGATGCCTCCTCCAGCTCCTCCCTGTTGAACAGAAGATTCAAAGAGAGGCCAGGACCAAGACCTCTCTGCATTGTGCACATCTCCTGCTACAGTGGTTTAAATGAAAATGTTCCCCACAGGCTCACAGGAAGTGACATTATTAGGAGGTGTGGCGCTGCTGGGGGTGTGTCCTTGTTAGAAGAATTGGTCACTGGGAATTTGAGGTTTCAGATTTAAGCCCAGTGTCACTCTTTCTTCCTGCTGCCTGCAGATCTAGATGTAGAACTCTCAGCTCCTTCTCCAGCACCATGTCTGCCTGCACACATGCTTCCTGCTATGGTGATAATGCACTTAACCTCTGAACTTGTAAGCCACCCCAATGAAATGCTTTCCTTTGTAAGAGTTGTCCTGGTCATGATGTCTCTTCACAGCAATAAAGCCTAAGACACCTACCTGCCTTCAGAAGGTAAGAGAGAAAGAAGCTGTGAGGATAAGACAAAACGCATCCTTAGGAAACCCCAATCACCAGATTCTTACGTATATCTATGCAATTTGCATAGGACAGCTCCCTACGGATGGGGTCTATCGGTCTACTCATAACAGCATTCAAAACAATTCATATGTTTAATAAGTACCATACAGTAGTAATCACTGGTGTAGTTTTGTTTAAAGCAAAAATCACATTAAAGTTTAGAATAGTAGGCATGTCACATAAACTACATTGAGTCCAATGGCATTATCTCTCTCTAGCAATGACTGGCAGCCCACGGCTAAGAGGCTGGGACTGTAAGCACTGATGAGCAGCTCATGGTTTAAGCATCCTCTCAGACATAACTAATGGTGCTGTAACTCCATCTACTATTAGAAGACACATTTTTCAAAACAGAATGGGAATTTTTGGATACTTCAAATAAATTCACACATGAATTCATATACTAAGAGGCTGTGTGAAAAAAGTAAACCCTTAGGAAGCCTTAAGGCAAAAAAGAACAGCTGTGCATTGACTGCAGAATGGCCTGGCACAGGAATGGCCACCCTTCACAGACACACAGTCTACTGTGGGACAGACATTTCTACTCCGCTCCACTTTCATAGAAGCAACAAATATAGCTTTGAAAACAGAAGTAACAGTGGGTAAACTTCAAGAGTCCTTTTGTACCCAGAAATCCTTTCTAAGCTCATACGTAATTTTCACAAAGTTCACAGCACGGCATGATAAATGCTTCTCTAGTGTGACAGTTACCACAGTAACCTTTTAAAAAAAAAACTTAGCAATTATATTGTGTCACATCACTGGAGTTATGCTCCTACACTCTACTTTTCTCCTTGGTGTCTCCTTCACACACTCTACTCGTTTTCATAAATTAACACAAATTTTGCTCATCCATGTTAATATAAATTTAAATGGCCAAAATTTGAAAAATATTTCAGAATTGGGGATATTTAAAAACCTAAGTTTTCTAATGTCAGATGGCAAGCACAAAAACATGGAAAGCACGAGAAAGTGATGCTGATGTTAATGGTCAGCTTATGACGATGCACCCCAGGGGCCTGCAGCAAAGCTTTACTACACAGACTTTTTTTGGTTGTTTGAGACACGGTTTCTCTGTGTAGCCCTGGCCACCCTGGAACCCACTCTGTAGACAACGCTGGCCTCAAACTCAGACATCCACCTGCCTCTGCCTCTCAACGATGTGTACCACCACATTTTGAAGTCATGAATCTAAGAAAATATAAGGCATGCTCTGAGAAAAAGAGGAGCTCTTAGATGCAGAGACCCACAACCAAACATTAGGCAGAGCATGGGAATCCTGCAGAGAAGGGGGAGGAAGGATTGTAGAAGCCAGAGGGGTCAGGAGGCCATAAGAAAATGGTCCACACTAACCAGGGTTAATAGGGGCTCACAGAGACTGATGCAACAATCACGGTCTGACCTAGGTCTTCTGCAAATATGTTCTGGTTCTGTTGCTTGCTGTTGTCTAGTCCAGCCTTAATAGGGAATGTGCCTCATCTAATTGTAACTTGATATGCCATGTTTGGTTGATATCCCTGCCTGTTCTTTCCTGAAGGGAAAAGGAGGATTGAATCTGGGGGAGAGAAGAGATTCTGGGGATGGGGTGGGAAGAGTAAGGGAGGAGAAACTGGTTGGGATGTAATATATGAGAGAAGAATAAAGAAAAATGAAAAAAGGCACCCATTAACTAATCTTTAAACAATTACCTAGGACAAATCCTGAAGAAAGCTCTGAAATAAATACTTGATCTCACCCAGCGGGTTTACACAGCACACTAAATGCTGGGCTGTATGCTGGGAGGTTTGACTTCCAGTTGCTTGGTGCTCGAGAGCTAACTTTACCAGCGAACAGATCAATGTGATAGTGACCCCACAGGTTGTTGGGATATAACGTGAGGATTTGCTGGAGGAAACAGGTTACTGAGAACGTTCGAAGGTTTAGGTCGGCCCCAGACCTTCACTGCTCCGCTTCCCAGCTGCCGTGAGGAGGGAGTGGCTGCGCTCCACTCGTTCTTCCAGCTGGCCGTGAACTCAGACATTTGGAATCATTAGGTCAAACAAACTCTCCTCCTTTTAGCCCATGTTTCTCTAGTATTCTGTCACAGTGAAGGGAAGCTGACCCAGGCAACTTTAAAATTTCTTTGGGTTGTAAGCCTAGCCTTTAGTGGCAGAGCCATCCCTCCAACCCGAGTTTTATAATGTTATTCAAGGGCAATAGATCTTTAATATTTAACTTTAAAAAGCTGGCTACTTTCTGGAAAGCAAGGCTCACCTGCACTGGAAGCCCAGCTGCTGTGGATGGGTAGTGCGCTGGGTGAAGCTTGGAGTAGACCGGGTATACAGGCGTGTCATTAACCAGCTTGTTGTATAGGTCCAGCGCTTCCAAGACCTTCACGTTCAACTCAGACAGCTCGGAATGCCGCCTGGGAGAGAAGAAAGGTATTGTCACAGAATTGTACAGGATTGTTTGAGTTTAGTGTTTCTAGTCATACTTCAAAAGGCTGTTTTCATACGCAAGGAAAGGACAGTCATAGAGGGAACCTGAGAGGAGAAGCTGTTGAATTCAGGCAACAGCTCAGCTGAAAAAGTTAGGTCTCTCCCTCATAATGGAAATCAATTCATAATTTGTACTAGAATTTACTTTAATATATTATAGATTTATGTTGAAAATTCAATTACAAAGAAAAATAGTCCCATTTCAGTAAAAGTCTAAGCCTTAATTATAAATCTCACTAGCATAGTGTGCAGGTGACACCCAGAGCATCTGTGACTTAAACAAGAGCACAATGGGGAAAAAAATCATACACATTTTAACTTGCTTAGATCCATGAAAGGTCAACTAAAGAATTATTTATTTAACTCCCCTTCTGCTATACGATGACACGGATGAGAAAAAGATGCCCCCTCCCTCCACCCCTGGCTACCTGTGGTAGACATGAGAGCTGACCCCAGTGCTCTGACAGAAGAGGGAGAGAACGAGCCCTGTCCTACATCAGCTGCAGCACACAGAAGAGCGGGCCCTGCTCCCACCTGAGCAGCACACTAGAGCTGACCCTGTTGGTAGCAGGAGAGCCAGTCCCAAGGGTGTGAGAGCAGGAGAGATGCCCCTTACAGCAACCAACAATCAGGAGAGAGGGCCCTGGACTTTGCCTGTGCCAAACAATAGAGCTGGCCTTGCCCCATGGTGAGCTAGCCAAGGCAGTGCTGGAGAGCTCATCTGGGTAGTGACATGAGGAAAAGTGCTAGCAAGCTACCAACCTGGCTACCACCCAGGCCCAGAACCAAGACTATGAGTTGGCCCACCCCCAAAACCCCAATCTATTAACTGCTGGAGCATGTGAAGAGGACGAACCTACAGATCCAAAGCAGCAGGACAACAGGATAACCAAGAGGAGCCCCAGGGAGATCTCAATATTGATAGTGTAGCATGAACCAGGTCCTCAAAGCTTACCAATCACAGCAACAATGAACACTTGCAAGTGAAGATGAACGGACTAAAAGGTAAACTGTGCTTCAACAGCCACATTACAGCTTCCACAACAAGGCTTTCTATTTGTTTGTTTGTTTGGTTTTACATTTAAATTTAGTTTTGATTTCGGGGAAGGCTGCAAGGGCAGAGGGCAGAGGGCAGAGGGCAGATTTGAGGAGACAGGGAGATAAGTGGGATTGGAATGCATGATGTAAAATCCACAAAGAATCAATAAAAAGTAAAATAAAAACTTATTTAAATATTACCAAGAAAACACAAGTAAAATCAATATATATATATAAAAGCTAGTCCCCACTATTCTTCACTTGGTGGTTTTGAGGAAGTAAAAATAAAACCAGATATCTTATTGTATAGCAAACAACAAATCCAAACATTGCCCAGGGAACATACAGCAAAAATCCTGATTTAGTACAATTCTGTCTAGTCCCCTAGAAGTAATAAATGGCACCTTACAATGGACCAATTTGTACAAGTTAAATGGCTACTTTTTATCTGGTCTAAAGCACCTACATGAAGGTGACTCAGAGACAGGTATCCCGAGCTTTAATTCCTTTACAAAGCTTTCTTTTTTTAAAAAAAATATTTATTTATTTATTTATTATGTATACAATATTCTGTCTGTGTATATGCCTGCAGACCAGAAGAAGGCACCAGACCCCATTATAGATGGTTGTGAGCCACCATGTGGTTGCTGGGAATTGAACTCAGGACCTTTGGAAGAACAGGCAATGCTCTTAACCTCTGAGCCATCTCTCCAGCCCTACAAAGTTTTCTTTATTGACATTCTTTTTATTGAACAAAACTAAGGTTACACTGTCATATCTTCCCTTATATATGGCATCATTCCATATCAACAAATATTTATCAATGGCAATGATTTCTACTATGAAATACATAATGTTTAATTTTGAAAACCAATCTCACACTGAAAGGCATTTTAGTTAGCTGCATTTTTATAGTCATAAATATCACTGTGCTGTATACCACACCATCTGATCACTGAATATCTCCCCAGGTTTAGTATGGACTTTAAATGGCCTGGGTGATTTTACGGTCCAAGAAAATGTATGCCTATACTCCTAGTCACACCTATGGCAATCTGGTCATTTTCTTTCTCAACTTTTCCAGTTGGTTACTCACTAATACTTCATAGGAAATGTGTAAGTAGGCCTGTGATTAATATACCACTGATTTTTTCTTTTTTCTTTTCTTTTCTTTTTTTTTTTTTTTTGGTTTTTTCGAGACAGGGTTTCTCTGTAGCTTTGGTGCCCGTCCCGGAACTAGCTCTTATAGACCAGGCTGGCCTCGAACTCACAGAGATCTACCTGCTTCTGCCTCCGAAGTGCTGGGATTAAAGGCGTGCGCCACCACCGCCCAGCACCACTGATTATTTCATTTTTGTAAAAACACAAAGGATTTGTATAAGTATGTTATGGAGGAGCTAAAGAGATGGCTCGATTGTTAAGTACATTGTCTACTCGTCCAAAGGACCCAGCTTATAACCATCTATAACTCCAGTTCTAGGGGATCTGATGCCCTCTTCTAGTCTCTGCATGCATTCAGGCACATACATAATGCACAGACATACATGAAAGCAAAATACTTATAAAATAAAAATAATTTAAAAATACTCTATGGAACAAAACTATTTTTCTTTGAATGAATCATCAAGTTTGCTATTCCTACTTTAAAAAATATATTAGAAAATTAAACAACTTAATTCTTTCCTTCCTGTACTATTTTAGGGGCTGGAAAGGGAGAAGAATGGAGACTAACTCCTTCCCCTGGACTCCAGTCCTCAAGTTTCTCCTTCCAGTTCAGAGAGAGCTGACAACCGGCTCACCCCCCAGTGCTGCTGCCCTTCTCCAGACAGGGGATCTGAAAGGGCAGCAGCAACACAGAGACACGAGAGAAAACAGGAAAAGTCGCTACACTGCATTCAGCTCCTCAAACTAGAGAAATTTTCCTTGTAACGTACAGCACGTGGGTGTGCAGCACGTCAATGCTTGCCTAAAACTCTCGTTTGCATTTTGTCCTCAATTCACTTTAGTCTTAATCACCAATTCCAGCCCCGAAACAAAGTGACTGGTGCGGTCCAATGCAGGAGTCCACGATTCTATGCACATCAGTCACTACCGTTGATGAAAAAGAATGTTCTCAGAACAAACACGGCAACCAGCTGTAAGACTCTGGCAACCAAATAGGAACTGCAATAGATTTTACAGTTCCAGAAGCACTGTCTCCAGCCAGAAGCTCACTCACAACAAGCAAACATGGAAAGGATACTGTTTTCCAGTGCAAGAAAAACCTCACCTATCAATCTCTTCAAGTTTTTCGTCTATCATTGGACCCATCTGTTGGCAAATATCTGTAAATACAGAAATAATTACAAACACAGAAACCTAATGCAGCTCAAGTCATTTCAACAATCTTTAAACAAGAGAACATGCATCATAATATAAAATACTGAGAAATAAACTTATGCTAGAGATGACAAAAGATCTATTCTCATCAACATTTACAGCACCTTTACTGTTGTATAAGACTATCGCAGACCAAGGCAAGGTCAAGATTAGAATAAAATCCCATCTTGTTCCTGGAGTCATTAACCAAGTTTACAGGGGTAACTGACAGCTATCCCAAAGTCTGAAGAGATCTGCAGAACTACTATGTAGTACTGTGAACCTGACCCACACTGTATAAAGTATGTCCGCATGTGCATGCACATTAAATAGGAGCGTTTTCCATTTATTCAAGACTTTTTAAAATGCAAGGCTGATAAGATACCTAAGCAGATAAAGGAGTCTGCTACACAAGCCCGCTGACCTAGCTTGATCCCAAGGACCCTCCTGTGGGACAGAGGCGCCTCCAGGAAGGACCCTCCTGTGGGACAGGCACCTCCAGGAACGACCTGCCTGTGGGATAGAGGTAACGGCAGAAAGCCATCCTCTGCAACCCACATGTGCACATGGATACTCACTCACACCATATACCATGCACATGTATAAAAACATATAAAAACACTAATAAAAAATAAGTACTTCATATATTTCCAAACGATAAAAACACAAATATAATTGGAAAAAGCTCCATATTCAGAGCCAAGCTTCCTTCTATAAAAAAAAAAAATTAAGATTTCTCTATGTACTGTATTTTTTCCAAAGGAAATTGTTTGGTTTTTGTGGCTTTTTGACAAGGTCTCCCTTCATAGTCCAGACTGGCCTTGTACTCATGACAACCATCCTGTCTTAGCTCTCTTCATGCAAGAATTATATGTACAACCTTCTATCCCCAGATCCCCAAAGTACTGCAGGTTTTTTGTTTGCTTTTTTTGGTTGGCTGGTTGGTTTTGGTGTAGAAACCCAAGAAGGATTCTTAAATCACAAAAGAATATCTGTTTTGCTTTAATCTCTTAGTGATAAAAGGATACACAGTAAGGAGACCATTAAACAAAACAAGCACTTTTAGGTGTAGATTTGATTGATTTAGTAGGTTGTTATTTCTAACTCTTCCCTTCCTGTGGCCAACTTCACAATGACTTCAGGAACACAGGACTCCCTTTGTGAGTGGCCATGACGACGCCGTAAGTGATGCTTTCACACGTCTGTTTTTCACCAGAATTTCAAATCTCAGAAAGCAAACTGGAGGCAGAAAAAAAAACCTCAAGACACTATAAACAGGTAATATATATGTCAAGTGGTATTAACTAATACCTTCTAAGTCCAAGAGCTCTTGGGAGTCGGGTTTTGAATCCTTCGGATCTATGCTCTGGAGAACCTGCAGGGCTCTATCCATTTTATCCTAAAAAAGGAACAGGAGACACTAAGAAGTCCAAAGAGTTACCTTTGCTGAACAGAAAAGCACTGTGCCCAGGCATCCTCAAAGATGATACACCTTTAAAATCCTGGTAGTTTATTAAACAAAAGGATGTTACCTCATCTATATAAACAGGCTCAGGCTCAGATTTCTTAATTTCCTCCACTTCATCATCAAGTACATTCAATTTGTCCACCGTTGCTATGGAAACAAAGTGAATTATAAGTTCTTCAACATTTACTTTGGTGATGTAGTCATTTATTTCTAAGTGGTCTATTATTATCCATGGGTGGGAAGGGCTCTTTGGTCATCACACTTCATAATCAGGATATCACATACAGTCGTTCATCACACACAGTACTTATTCAGCACTCACCGTGTGCCAAACCTCCTTGCCAGTACTTATGCACACACCAGTTAACAGGCAGAAGAATCACGTGCTCATGGACCTATATTCGAGTAGGAAAGTGAGCAGCATTTGCAGGCGCTGTCACTACAGCCACTTAGCTGAAAACTGAATGTTACCACCAGGGTGAAGAAATACACAAGCAAGACTATCCCTACGCCAGCTCACTTATAACTGTTATGTTCCATCTATACTCTAACCTTCTATATTTATAAATAAAAAGCCCAACCTGTATTTCCTATCTGAAGAAAATATAGACCTGTTTTAACCTAACTCTGATAGTTAAAATAGTACAAAGCTACAACAACAAAAAAGTATTTCATAGAGAGGATGTTGAAAAATGATTTATAAATATACATATCCTGAAGCTGGGCGATGGTGGTGCATGCCTTTAATCCCAGCACTCAGGAAGCAGAGGCAGGCGGATCTCTGTGAGTTCAAGGCCAGCCTGGTCTACAAAAGCTGGAAGGAAGGAAGGA
>NW_026067917.1:2050552-2096503 GCF_014885135.2 Alexandromys fortis | reverse complement strand
AAAGAAAGCTCAACAAAACACAGGGGTGAGGATCAAGACTACCTTTTACTAAAGGTATTATTACTATAAATTTAGTAATATTACTAAAGGAAGACTGGGAGCAAACCTAGGGCTCTGTACATGCTAGGACTGGGAAATCATTTACTGAAATACACTCCCTGCTGAATACTGTTGAAACAGTAGGTCAGACTCTTCAAACTAGGCCAAGGCAGGGAAATCACAGTATAGGATGTCTGCCATGGTTTACAAAGTTACCTGAAAAGTTCCCAGGGCTCCCACCCCCTAAGAAAGCCTGAGAGAAAGCAATGTACTTTGCAAACACACGAGTTGAGTTTCCCCCTCATCCAACTTCAGTCCACTGAGGGACTCGCTAGCCGCATACCAAAGCTGTACAAGATGGCTGCAGTTTTCAGTGCATGCGCTTTCTGCATCTGTGTGGCAGCAGCCGTCTAAACGCACTGTAAGCCAGCCTGGAGGCCTCTAAATCCAATCCCTCGCTACAGCTCCTCCCCCTGCAGTGGAAGTACGGATTTCATAACAGTGTGAGCGCAGAAGGACTGAACCAGCATTACTCTAAGCTGCTTCTGTTCGCCTCAGATCTCCACAGTATGCCTGGAGAACAAATGCCATGTTCTCAGTCTGCTATAAAACGCTGACTACATGGTTTATAGCTGCAGATGAAGTTCAGAGACCAACAATCAAATCAAGGTGGAATAAATGTAAAACTTAAGAACCGCAAAGCCCACTGTCTCACTCGCACTGGCTGCCTGGCTGTGTGGGTCCCACCTTCACTATGGTTCGCAAACACGTCTGTGCAGATCACATACAAACTGCTTCTCAAGTTTTCACTGAAATACTTACTTTACACAATCGTCACTATACTCACCAATACTCTAAGGCCTGAAATACAAAGTAAGGGCTCCTGGAACTGAACCAAATTAGTTCCTTAATCTAGTTAAATTACATTGCAAAACCTATAGACAAACAATTAAAAGGAAGGTAAATACTAATCTACTCCTCTTTTTCTTTTTTCTTTTTCCTTTTGCCCCTGGCTGGCCCAAAACTCACTATCTTATGTAGTTCATGAACTTATTTTTTTTTTTTTCTTTTTCTTCCGAGTCCCAGGATTAAGGTGTGGCTGCCGCCCCCAGCTGTCATCCACTCTTCAGTGTCAATAACACAAGTCAAGGGAAAACAATTTCAACAGACTGAGGTGTCTCTGAGAAAGCAGGACCCTTTGTTAACTCACCTGGCTCAGGCTCTACGTTTAAGTTAGTCGTGACAAAGTTAGAGGGAAAGAGTCCTATTCCTCTGTGGCTCTCTCCTTTCCACCAATTGGCATCACTGAAAACAGAGCAGGAAAACGGTCATTGGCTCTGCATCCTGTCAACGGGAAACTGAAAACAGCTGTCGTACTTTACACCTTAGTTCACATCTAGCTGTACACGCTGTTCTCTTAGAGAAGCACAGTGGGGTATGCCTGTAATACCTGCACGGTCACAGCAGAAATAATTTTCTTCTCAAATTAATGAAAAGATATTTTTAAAAAAGTACAAATCAAAGAAAATCTATATCCTTTTACTAAATTTTAAAGCAGTTTTCCATGACTAAGCCCCAAGCCAAAATCCTTCCATCTACAGTAGCAGCATCCAAGCTAGACAGCAGCTCCCCCCACCTATTTTCCACCCTTTCACAAGCAGACAGCTAAACTGACACTCAAATGGAGACATGTGTTACTCCACAGAGCGCCTTTTAGTTGACTACTGTTAGATTTTAGTTTTTTAAAAGTTTTTAAAATTTTATAGATGACTACTTCTGGAATCTGCTCATTCCTTTCAAAGTTCTATTGAAGTACACATTATATTTAATTTACTCATTTCTGTGAAGATGGACTTTTTAGGTCATTCCAGGTCATTCCCAATCTCTCAACAGTAAAAAGACTGAATAGTGCAGGGCGGTAGTGGTGCACGCCTTTAATCCCAGCACTCAAGAGGCAGACTCGGGTGGATCCCTGAATTTGAGGCCAGCCTGGTCTACAGGGTGAGTTCCCAGACAGCCAGGGGTACACAGATAAACCCTGTCTCAAAAAAAAAAAAAAAAATCAACAAACAAAAGACTGAATAGCAACAATTCTGGATTAGAAGGCCCACAAGGAACAACTATTCTAGGTTCCTGCAAGCTAGGTGTGATGCATATGCCTATAGTTCTTACTACCTGGAAAGGATCACTTGAGCCCAGGAGTTCAAGGCCAGTCTGGACAAAATGGCAAATCAATGAAACCCTGTCTCCCCAAAATGGGAGAATTGGGGGAGAGGGAGACAACACAGACAGCTTACTGGCTCATGGATATAAGCATGCTCAGTTTTACAGATGTGTCAAATGTTCGTTAGAAAGACTGAGAGAGTATGCGTTCCTTCTCTCCCAAGATGCACGTGAGGAAGTCATTTTCTCCTGTCCACGCCTGCGCCTGACACCTCACCTGCACTGTCCAAGCACCGCCTGCGGCCTCTTCCACAGACTGCTCTCCTCCTTGCCCTTAACCTTGTCCTGCTGGCTCACGGGCATTTTTTTCGAGGACTGTAGTTCTCTATGCACTCAGAATAGCAGCAGCTTTTCTGAATTCAGCCCATCCCCGCTCTCAAACTGACTCAGCAATCTTTTCTCCGTTTTACATGTTATCTATCTTTCTCTGCCCTGTATTACTAAGTCTGTTCTCCCACAGATTTGCCTGATAGTTGAGATTTTCATATTTGTCCATCTCCCATGTACAGGTCACTAACTTATGTGAAGTCAAACAAAAAGTACTGTGTAAATCAAACTTCATTTTATTAGATGAATAGCTAATCAATCTAGCAGAAATAACTAAAAGTTCATCCTTAAAAAAAAAAAAAAAAAAAAGAATTTGTGAGCCCTCCCTAACTGTCAAACAGCAGCTGTATCTGTTCATGATCTATTTCAGAATCTCACTTCATTACAATAGTAGGAGAGGAATTCAGTATTTACAGGGTTTTTTCCTGGGTTTCACTTACTTATAGTCAACTATGGTCTAAAACTACTAAGAAAAAAGCTGTATAACAATGTATAAGTTTCCAATTTTATGTCATCTGCCTAGGGAGTGACTCATTTCTGTCCAATGCACCCATAAAGAGTCCACGCCCTTCCTGTTGTCATCTTATTTCATTTATTGCAGACTTTCGTATTTCCTTATTAAAATCCAAGTATTTTTCAAATTCTTTGGGAAAAAGAATTTCAAAAGGAGTTTAACTGGAAATCCAGTTGACTTATGTGATATGAGAAAACCTAAATCTTTACAATATTAAGATTCATCTTTTTATATCAGGTATATCTCTTTCCTTTTGTACATTTATAAATATATTTTTATTATTTCTTAACTTTCAAAGTATTTATAGTTTCTCCATAAAGGCCTTAAGTACCTTTGTACTATATCACTTATAAAAATCTAAAAGTATTTATTTTATTTTACATGTAAGCATGTGTGTTGAGTGTATGTATGTGCAGCACACGCACGCAGGAGCCCAAAGAGGTCAGAAGAGGTGCTGCACTCCCGGAAATGGGAGTCACAAATGGTTGTGAGCTGCCACGTTGGTTCAGTGAACCAAACCCAGGCTCCCTGCAAAAGCACTTAATCCTCATAACTGCTGAGGGCAATTTTTTGTTACTATTGTGAATGATATCTTTTTTACTACATTTTCTAAATATACCACTGGTTTTGTTTATTTAATTTATATCTAATAACCCTAACATAAACTTAGCTGTTTATTAATAGTCTGCCCACTGACTGTCTTGGACTTTCCACATGGACAGTCATAGTTACCCCTTTTTTCCTACTTAATAGAAATTTCATGTGCTGACCGCCATTCTTAAGGATGTTTTTGTTTGTTTGTTTTTCTGTTTGGTAGGACTAGACACCAGAGCTGAAGCTTTTTTAATGCTAGGCACAAACTCTTTTTCTTTTTTCTTAATAATTAATTTAACTTTATTTTATGTGAATTAGTGTAAAGGTGTCAGATCTCCTGGAACTGGAATTACAGACAGTTGAAAGCTACCCTGTGGATGTCAGGAATTGAACCCAGGTCCTCTGGAAGAGCAGTCAGTGCTCCTAACCACTGAGCCATCGCTCCAGCCTCTAGGCACAAACTCTTAACACTGAGCTGCCCACTAAGAAAGAATCTTAGGATTAATGATCAATTAATCTCCGAGATTATGGAACATTTCATTTACGGAGTTTCATGAAGATATAAAAGAGCTATCTATCGCCTAAATTCTTAAGATCAGAAAATGATGTATCAATAGTTCCAATAGTTCTGAGATATTATATATGCTAATTTCTTCACTCTTGCGGGGGGAGCTTCCCCACTTGTATCTGTCAGGCTACAGCAGAGAAAAGCAACGGAAACAGTTATCTTCTGAAGACTAAGCTGACACTTGTCAAGACAAAAAAGAAATTAGGCTGTTGAAATAAAAATGACATTTTCTTACAGTCGTTATGGAAAAACAAGAAAATAAAACACACAGATAAAAACCTACCTTTTTATTCTAAGATTTAAAAGAGAGATTAAGGTTCTCCAATCTAGTTCTAGGTCTTGGACTGGCAATATAACTCAGTTAAAGGCACTTCCCAAGCCTGACAATCTGAGTTTAACCCCTAGGGCCCACATGGTGGAAGGAAAGGACCAACCAAGAGGAAAGTTGTCCTCTGACCATTACAAATGTGACACAGCACACATGCGCCCCACTCCCCATAAGGAAATAAATATGTTTAAGTCTCAGAATCAAGAAAAACTTCAGCCTTTCTCTTCAGCTATGAACACTACCCAAGACAAATTTTTTGATGGCTTTTGTAGTGACAATGGCAAAAGGAAGCAGTGTCCTTGATGAGTAAAGTCACCGGGAGAACACTATGTCCAGTCAGGTGGTGATGAGTAAAGTCACCATGAAGAACACTATGTCTAGGTGGGCGGTGATGGCTCACGCCTTTAATCCCAGCACTTGGAAGGCAGAAGCAGGCGGATCTCAGTGGATTTGAGAATTCTACAGAGTTCCAGGACAGCCAGGACTCTTACACAGAGAAACCTTGTCTCAGAAAACAAGAAACAAGAGCAAAAAAGAGAACACTATGTCTACCATGAACAATTAAGCAATAAACCCAGAACTGCAGTGTTATCCCAATCATCTCCATTTCTTTCTCTCTTTGTTTCTTTCTTTCTTTTTGTTTTCAAAACAGGGTATTTCTGTGTAGCTCTAGCTATCCTGGAATTGGTTCTGCAGACCAGACTAGCCTTGAAATCACAGAAATCTGCCTGCCTCTGCCTCCCAGGTACTGGGACTAAAGGTGTGCACTACCACATCCAGCTCCAATCTTTTTCTTAAAGTTTCTTTTTTACTTTTTAATCAACCCTTCCATTTAATGCTCAGACTCCTTTCAGTGTCTTATAAACTTTTTCAAAGTCATCCCAAGGAGCTAGGGATACAACACAGTAGAAAACACTACTCTGACTATCTGAGGCCTGGGTTCAGTCATTGACAATGAAAAACATGGAACAACAAAAAAATTGCCAGTAAGATTCATCTGAAGTAAAATGGTCCCTGAGCAGGATCCTAAACCACAAATCTACACCAAATGTAAACCGATTCTCTATGGCCTGAGTCATGGTATCACCAGGTCTGTCCTGTATATCATTGTCTACATAGTTATTTTAACTCCCTTACTTAAGTTTCACTAAAACAGAACTGTGTCCTCATTCATTTTTTATTATAAATTGTCTATTACATAACATTTTCTCTATAAATACTCACAGCAGCAAAGCAAAACCATATATATCTATTCACTTAAAAATAGGCTAGATTAGGGCCAGCAAGATGGCTCAGCAGGTTAAAGTCAAGCATGACAGCTTGAGTTCGATCCCAGAACCCACATGGTAGAAGGTTGTTTCTTGCAAACTGTCCTGACTTCCACGTGCACACAGTGGTGGTAGTGGGGGGGCACATACACATTCATGCATGCATGCGCACAAATAAATAAATTTACTTAAAAATGAAAACTACCTATCCTTCCTTGACAAGTATATCCTCAATGTGTTATTCAGAATGGAAAGCAGGTACACGTGCCAACTCTGTTCACAGCAACTCTGTTCACAGCTGTCTGGTCTCATGCCGCAAAGTTTCGTCAACTTGAAAGAGCTATTACATTTATTTATCTATTTGTGTATGTGTGCGGGAAGGTCAGGGGACAGCCTCCAAGAGGCAGTTCTCCCTCCAGCATGTGGGTCCCAAGGACTAAACTCAGGTCATAAGACTAGAGCTCCAACCACTGAGCCAACTCAGCAGACCAGGTCACCTTGTCTTAAAAGTAAAGCTCACTCACTCACTCACACACACACACACACACACACACACACACACACACACACACAGAAACACACACGTCTGCACTCTCTAGAACCTCAACATTTGGGAAACTGAGACTGGAGGCCTTAGAGGCCAGGTCAGCCTAGGCTACCAGGTGAGAACCTGTCTCAAAAGACAAAAAACAAACCAAAGAATGGAATTTAGGCTCAAGACAGATCAATCTATTTTTTTCCTTGAATTTTAAAAGATAAAGGAATTGTGGGAGGAATAGAGCAGCTGTATGTGAAGACTTTTGATGGAGCGTGACTTTCGACTGCTCTCATCAAGGTTCTCATTACCTAGTCTAATCTTCAAGAAACGAGTAAGAGAAGACTGGATTATTTGACTAAAAGCAAAAACCTAAATACTCCTGGTTCTCAGCTAAAGATACTATACTGTTTAGAATATTCCACAAATAAACATATAAAACACACCTGTCATCCAAAATGGTGATAATTTCACCATGTTTAAAGGTGAGCTCATTGTCCTCAACAGCTTCAAAGTCGTATAAAGCTCTGACTCTCCGTGCAGTCTTGTTATTTAACTGAATGTCTACAGGCGGGTACAAAGACTTTGTCTCTGCATGCTGCTGCTTCTGCTCTTGCAATGACAGTTCAATAGCTAGTTGGAAAAATTAAACAGGAAACATATCCAGAATTAATTGTAACATCTAAAGATGTTTTAAAATATTAGATAACAATTTTATACTTAGCAATAAATCAAGCAAGCATTTTCATTTTATCGAGACAGGGTCTCATCTAGCCTTGAACTCCCTAAGGAGCTGAGAGTGGCCTTTAACTCCTGGTACTCATCTCTACCTTGCAGATGCTGGGACTCTGGGCATATGCCATCAAGCCTGTCCAAACAAATGCTAAGTGGTTAAATTCACGAGGGGACAGGGACACATAACATTTTTAAAATAACATTTCTGCTCATGCCTTATTATCACAGCCTGTAATATACAGCAGCTATTATTTTTATAGCAAACAGATTGTGACATTATAATATGGGTAGCTTTCCATATAGGACAAACCACGAACATATTTCTGTGCTTGAGTCATAACTTTGGCATTAAAAAAAGGTGAAATATAACTCTCTAAAGGTAGAACATTAAATATATGTTACTGAAAAATAAAATGAATTAGACTCTTCTTGTGTCATGTCACTGGTCTTCCTGACTTTTAAGACCCTACAGCTTTTAGATTTGAGGTAGAACTAAGTCTATAGTCCTTTTATAATTTTTCTTTCAGGAAAATATCTTGGTAAAGCTATTTTGAGCAGCACAAATTATCGCGTTTTATCACTTACCTTTAGCTATGTCCTCGTCTTCTTTGTTTTTGTTCAATGATGCACCGTTTTTGGCAGCAGCCGCGACAGTCTGCAAGCGTACTAGTAAAATGAGCACAACTATCCTTTCAAAGAAGCACAAGCTCTATAATTACATGCATTGCTAATTAAAACACACTGATAATACTGAAAACTCAGCTCCATTTAAAAGTGAGGTTCTTCATGATCATTTAAGCAATTGTTTTAAACATTAACACTAAACATCAGTTTTCAAGAAAACATTATAAAGACACAAGATGACTAATATTTTACATCAATCTAAGTATCTGACAGAACTGGGCATAAAGGAAGTACCGACGATTTTTACAGAACGAATAGATACCACTTCCTGGCCTCAACTGCTGAAGGTCTCTTATTCA
Organism: Alexandromys fortis; assembly: GCF_014885135.2. NCBI lineage: Eukaryota > Metazoa > Chordata > Mammalia > Rodentia > Cricetidae > Alexandromys > Alexandromys fortis. Next base: position 2,088,389 of record NW_026067917.1, on the reverse strand, counting down.
GGGAGAGGCACTCAGGTGCTAGCTACTAGCTCTGAGCTCTGACAGGAAAAGAATACCCATGGTTGGAGAGGAGCAATCTTGCAGACTCAGCAGAAGACTGGAGAGTGTCCTGTTGAGTTTGATGGCACCTAAGACAGGTGTCCAGGACTCTGGACACCAACAGTTCTTTAACACCCATTTTTGAGAATGACATGCAGAAGGATAGACTGCCTGCTCTTTATGACTCACCAGAATACTCAGCCACCCTTACCTCTCCAGATGAGTCCCAGTCTTGCAGCTCTACCAAGCACATTAGTGTGTCAACCCCAGCATGCTCACTTGTTAACAGGCCACGCTCAACTCCACGAATCTGTTCACAGCAGCCCTTCCCACCATCTCTTCTATTTCCACTCTACCTAACACAACCCATCCAAATCTCAAAATTCTTTCTCTCTATGTCCTCACTGTCTGAATCTGTAGTCCTGCTTTCTTCTTGGTGCTAAGACAGCATCTGGTCGTCATCCATCAGCCAGTAGTAATTTGTTCTACGTATATGGCCTTCTTTCAAATTTACCATAAATTTCTTCTTAAACATTTAACTTGTGGGTTGAGGGTGCATGTGTGTTAGTGTGTTAGGTCAGAAGATAACTTTGTGAGCTGGTTCTTGTCTTCCATTTTAACATGGGTTCCTGGAACTGAACTCAGGCCATATCAGATATGTACTCCCCCACACCCCCCCCCAAAAAAAGCAAGCATTTTTGCCCATGGATCATCTCTCTAGCCCCTTATCATTATTTCTTAAACATAAGGCTGACCTGAACAGCCTACATTTCTCACAAGATTCCAGACTTTAGAGGAGCACTAGCTATATTATTTGTATTTTTACTTCTGAAATTTCTGATATGTAGAAGAAAATTATTGAAAAACAAGATGTCTACTAAACGTATACTACGTAAGTACTACAATAAGTAGGCTCTCAGGGGATGCAGACAATAAGATATTCCTTGCTAAGAGCAAGATGGCTCAGCAGGTGTTTACCTGACGCCCAGCCTGTCAGGTGTAAGCCTGATGGGAGTTATATTCTCAGGACCCACATAGTGGAAGGAGGAGACCAACCCCACAAGTCGTCCTCTGACCACCACTCTCCTATCCCTTGCTTTCACACACACACACACACACACACACACACACGCACGCACGCACGCACGCACACACGCATGCACACGCTCGCACACACGCACACCAACTCACATTCCTTGCTGGCTTTTCTATGAGCTCTGCACCTTCACACAGTAGAGGGAAACCAGTCTGGATGAGCCTCTCACCTGGGACCCTGCTGCAGGAAAAGTCACTCCTTCTTCTTTCATAGATTTAATAGTTGCGGCTATCAGACTACACTGGGGGTCCTTCTGAAATTCTTCTGACCATTCCACCATTAGAGATTTCAGTTTCTCACAGACTTTAGGATGAGCCTTTTAAAGTGGCAAAGAAAAAGGAATAAAGCAACCAAAAAAATAAAAAGATAAACACAAACAAAAAACTCCCATGTAGCTAAAGTAAGGACTTAAGTTAATAAGCGAGCTGGCAAGATGGTTTGGCAGATAAAAGTGCTTGCTGCCAAGCTTGGCATCTGAGTTTGACCCCATGACCACACTGTCAAGGGAGAGAAGCAACTCCCATGGCTGTTCTCTAAGCTCCACAAACACTGTGGTATGAACAAGTGAGCACATGCACACACATACACTCAAAAAATAAATGAAAACAACTGAACTTTATTAACAGAGAATCACCACCAAATTTCTCTTTAAGTATATAAACACCAGCTAAGAGCAGTAAGTGCTGAACTAGCTGAGCAACTGACAGGCTCTTATTCACATTTTCAGATAGAATAGCTTCATGGGAGAAAACAAATCACCCTTTCAGAATACTTCTTACTCAAAAGACTTCTGTGTACTAAAGGCTATTCGCTCTGTTATCTCAATATTCTCACTATGAGATTAGGATTTTCACATCAACCTGAGCAACAGTGTTTCAGAGTTTGTGGTGCAGAGAAGGGGCACCCACTCTGCTCTCACATGAAGCGTCCCTTTCTTCACCAACTCCAGTGGAAGTCAGTACAGAATGGTGGCAAAGTCTGGAGTCAAGAGCCACAGGCACCCATATCTGAATCCCAACTACACCACTTTCTACCTGCATGACCCTGAAAAAGCCAAGCTTCAAGAATAGTTAAAAATAAACAAGGTGGTCTACACAAAAAATGGTCAAAGCAGTGACCAGGCCTTAGCCAAGATGAGCTCATACCCATAATATATACGTGTGTGTGTGTGTATGTATATGTGTATATGTATATACAAATACATGAATATGGATATACAAAGATGGATACCTTGTATATTCACATATATGCACACACACACACATATATATGAAAGAAAACAAACAGCCTAGGCGCTATGACTATCAAAAATTAAGGACAAGACATTTTAACTATTTAATAGTGCTTTCATTAGTAATGAAACATTACACAGAATTAAAACAATGCACAGTACATTTATTGTATAATGACTTAAATTTCTTTTTTAATTTAAAATTTACCTTATTTTTTATCACAGCACGTGCTTCCGTTGCAAAATCACGGGAACATACTTCTAAATGAAATATCTTTCCACATTTTGCCACACAAGCCCCAAGAAGCTATCAATTAAAATAAAAATGAATACATAAACATCAGATGTTCTGACTCAGTCACTGAAGTGAAAGCACTTTAACGGGGTCAGCTGAAATGGCATCCACTCACAGTCAACGCCTGCAGAGCGACATGAGGGACTTTATGGTTCACCCGCTTCATTATGGCTTTCAGGCAATCTTTTGCTCTAAAAAAAAAAATGGAGAAAGTTAAGAATTGTTTGAGAGATTTAATTCAAATTTTAAAAATACGAGGTATTACTAACAGCTTTAAAAATAAAATTCTACAGACATCTTTATTAAGCCTCTGTGTCTTTGTACACTGTGGCTCACAAATGTTATAAAACTGTGTATTCCAATAAGAGAAACATCATTTCACCACAAAGCTAGTCAACATAGAGAACTGTATCATAGAAAGGCTGTTTCTCCAGACAGACTGAGCTGTCCATCAGCAAACTCTCATCGTGAAAAGAGCTAGCGCGACACATCGTCTCACAAGGCTCCCCACACGCGTGAATGTGCTCTGGAAGCAGATGCTACTAGCACACTGCACAACCACCCTCTGCTGGAGAAAACCGGCGCAGCTCACCAGCTGTGTCCCTACAAAAGCATTCTTTCTCACGCGTTCCTACCGTATTTAGAAAGGCTACCTAAAAGTCCACCTCGCAGGGAAATCCACCCCCCACCCACAGCCACTGTATTCCGGGTTAGCAGGCGCCCTGCTGTCAAAGTCTTTAGTTATCTACATCTACATCTAAATACAGACCAGGCTTTCAGTCCAACACTGCCTTTGTTTCTCAGGACAAAGTCAATACAAAATCTAGCCCACTGATCTCTTTATTTCTATCTCCCTGAACCAAACAGCTAGTTAAGTAAGCAGTTACATAGCAAATTTAAATAAATGCTACCATTAAAACCAGCCTGTCAATGTCCTTTCAATTTCCACTGTCTAGACACAAGCTAACCAAGCTGCTTACCCGTGACCATCTTACCCATTGGGAGTGCTTCCAACCCTATCACAGATGTCCATAATCAGACTCCAGTCTTCTGTGGTGTTGTACTCATTTGTGGCTTTTTCTGTAAGATATAGTAAATACAAATTAGAACTTATCTTAAGATACCAATGAAGAACAATAGTTAAGAATTTATCTCTTCTCCACTCAAAGGTAGAGAACTATAGAAGAATTTCAGAAAAGAGCACACTTCTACTAACCTCAGTTTTATTTTTGAGGTTTGGGTTTTTGCTTGCTTGCTCTGCTTTTATTTTTAAGCAAGGTCTCTCACTCTGTAACCCAGGCTGGCCTGGAATTCGGGTAATTGGTGATTAAGAGCACTCACTATTCTTCATAGGACCTGGGTTCAATCCCCAGCACCCCATGGTGATTCATGACTGTCTATAACTCCAGTTCCAGGAAGCACACGATACACAGACATACAAGCAAGCAAAACACTCATACATATAAAATAAATAAATCTAAAGCAAAAAAAAAATCTTAAGGAAAAAATATTTTTAAAAAGCCTCGCCCTGCCAAGAACTGGGATTATAGACATGTGCTGCCAGGGCCAACTTAACTATCATGACATGAACTACACCAGTTTTATCCTCAAAGTCCTTTATGTAATCTGGAATATTTCATGATGAAAGCAAAGTTAAACTCCCCATCTGACTAAGGACATCTTCAGAAATAATGGCTGAGTCACAGCACTTAACTATATTAACTTTTTCCTGAGACCACCTCACTATCAAGTCCAGGTGACTTCAAACTAATGATTTTTACAAAAGCCTCCCCAGTGCTGAGATTAAACCAGGAACTGCCACATCCAGGCTGTATAAAATTTTAATAAAATTTCAATATGAAGGGAAGCATACAACTTTTTTTTGCTAGTAACTAAATACAAAAGGTCACAATTTATAAACATTTTATGGACTGACAGTACAGAACAGAGTTGTAGAGGTCCTCGTCTAACATGCTTGAGGCCCTGACTCCATCCTCAGTAGCCAAAATGAGAACGATTGATTTTAACGACCTTTTTAATAAATAATTCAAAACTAGCACACACACACACACACACACACACACACACACACATTCATCCCAGGTGCCACAGTAATAAGCAGGAAGGACAGCAGGGACTCTAGAGTAGGTTTTTTTACAAGGAGTAATTTCTTGAAGACAAAAGCACCGGGCTTAGAGGGCAGCTTTACTTTGCAAGTAGGAAAGAAAACTACATAGAATCCAGTTCACCTCAGCTAATCACTGGAACTTTCTTTAAAGAACCCTGTGACAAGTGTGCTGATGCAGACCTGTGACCTCAGGGCAGAAGGCTGGAGGCCAGCCTGGAGTACTCAGGAGTCCCAGGGTAGAGTGAGCTGCCTGTTTCAAAAAGCCAAAGCAAGGGCTGCGGACATAGCTCGGTAATGGAACACTTGCCTAACATGTGCAGGTCCCCAGGGTTGAGCCCCAGCAGCACTGAAGAGCATTAGGTGCATGGGCTTGCTACCGTGAGCCAATAGCAGACCTCTCTCTCCCTGCAGGAATACGCCTCTACAGAGAAGTAAATGCCCCGTGGTTCAGGCAAGACTCTGATAAGATGGCTCTGGTAAGAAGAGCTGGCTGCTTTCACACTTACCACTAGTTATGTTATAAGCAAGAGAAGCATTACAAAGAATGCCATGACTGCTGATACCAGTAGGAGCGTTAAGGTCCTGTGGGCTTGCTACTTCGAGCCCCAGAGGGGAAGAAAACACAGAAAGGGAGGAAGAGACACAAAGTGGCACTAATGGCACCCTCTTCTTTTTTTTTTTAATATTTATTTATTTATTAAGTATACAATATTCTGTCTGCATCTATGCCTGCAGGCCAGAAGAGGGCACCGGATCTCATTACAGATGGTTGTGAGCCACGATGTGGTTGCTGCGAATTGAACTCAGGACCTTCAGAAGAACAGGCAATGCTCTTAACCGCTGAGCCATCTCGCCAGCCCTGGCACCCTCTTCTTGGAAACGAAGACCCAGCAAAGCATTTGTCATCAGCATCATGAACAGGCTAATGAGAACTTTCCTAAGTTTCCAGTTATAAATAAATTGCCCCATGTTCATAAATATACATCTATACCAACATTTTATTTTTTAAAGTTGTTCTTAACTAAATATTTTTCATGCAATGTATTTTGATCATATTTCCCCTCCCCCAGCTCCTTCCAGATCCTTCCACTTCCTTACCCAACCAACTTTATCTCTGTCCCTCTCTCTCTCAGAATAATAAAACAAACAAGCAAATAAAAACCCACAAAATAAGCAAAAGACAAAAAAAAAAAAGGCCAAAACTGAACAACATCTACAAAAGAAACAAACAAAAAACAAGGAATTTATATATGTTGGCTCCTGGGCATAGGGCCTGCCCTGGAGTGTGGCTGATACACCCAGGGACACTGGAGTGAAGAAAACCCATCTTCCCATTGCAGGAGGTATCAACTGCAGATAGCTTCTTGGTTACGGTGGGATCCCGTGCCCACTTCCCTGTTCTGGGACTGTCTTATACCATTATTTTAACAGTTGCATAATATACCATTATGCATGTGTGTGCATGTTCACAAGAGAGCGGGAAGAGAAAGGGGAAGAGAAGGGGGTGAAGCAGACAGATACCAGAGTCCCTAAAAAAGGTAGCGAGAAGTGGCTAGTAAGCCAGGCATGGTGACTCATGCCTATAATTCTAGCACTTTGAGGCTAAAGTTGAAGGGTAATAGCCAAAATCATCTTGGGCTACAAAGTGAGTTCCATTCCAATCTGAGGTAGGTAGAGAGTACATGCATAAATAAATAATAAATAAATCAGCAAAGTGTGGCTTAAAATCTATTCAGTACTCAGTGTCTTTGCTATGCAATGGATACTGGTCATATTCATGCCCCACATAAACCAAGTATTAAAATGAAAAGGATTAAAATTTTTTATTTAATTTTACCATTTAAGGTATGGTAGCACTTGTGTATAATTCCAACACTCTGGAGGCTGAGGCAGGAAGATCATGGCCAGCCTGGGAAATCCTATTTGAAAAAGATTGGTAGGACATCATACATAGGCCATTCTATGGCTGCTTAAGAGAATAAATCTTATTTTTTGTACCTCCTCTTCTATTACGGCAGGATTTCCTGTTCTCTATCGTTATTTCTAGCACATCAAACAGTACCTAAGGCCTGCAGCAGATATCAACACCACCCCGTGAATGAACGAGTGGGCTTGCTGGATGCTCTTCTATAGCCTATGATGCTACAATGTGTTACACAGCTGCAGACGAGAACACAAACTCAAAGAGCTTTAAAGATAACACTCAACTCACCCTAGCGGAATCCTAGATTACCCTGAGCTTTACTGGTGAGCAAACACTTAAGAGCACTTAAGACGGAGCTTCAACAGCAATGTCACATGGCAACAAAAGGCAACAGTACTGGGGTATCTGTGGCTCCAGGTCTGTTTGTGAACTCATGTAGGTGACAAAGTGGAGAAGGCAAGGCCTCAGAGGGCAAAGGACTTCTCATGTATGCTGCATTATCCTCAGGGTGAAGACTAAACCACGCATACTACAACAGCCTTCCTCTGCCTAGGAGTTTTACTCACCTAAGCCATGACAGAACTGACTACTCTTCCTTCTTATAATGTGCCATGAAGTTTGAACTACTTAAAAATTAAATATTTACCCATATTCTCTTTTCTATGTATATTATTTCTTTCTTACATATAAGTCTGACTTATATGTATACATATTTGTCATATGTATATACAAATGAGTTTAACTTATATGTTTATTGGTCATATGCAATTCTGAACCTTATTTAGTATAAAGTATAAGCCAGGAATAGAAATTGTCACAAAATTTGTTAAGCAGCTCCAACATTAAGAATCTGTCCTTTCTCAGGGCCAGGCTTGGTGGTGCAGACCTTTAATCCCACCATTTGGGAAGCAAAGGCAGGCAGATTTCTGTGAGTCCAAGGCCAGCCTGATCTACAGAGTGAGTTCCAGAACAAGTTCCAAAGCTACAGAGAAACCCTGCCTCGAAAACCAAAAAAAAAAAAAAAAAGTCACCCAATCCCAAAACAATCACACAGAAGCTTGCAAACTGTTTGGCCTATTGCTCAGGCTTATTGCTAACTAGCTCCTACTTTTAGATTAACCCATTTCTATTAATTTATGTATCACCACATGGCTCGCGGCTTTAGCTGTGATCTAGTACATCTTTCTGCTCCAGCAGCTGGGCTGTTACCTCCCCCGATTCTGCCCTTCTTCATCTGAGTTCTCGCTTGATTGTTCCACTTAAACTTATCCTGCCTGGGTATTGGTCAAACAGCTTTTGATATTAACAAGAGGAATACAGATTCACAGAGTACAGAAAGACCATCCCATAGAAGAATCTATCCTTTCTCATTTATCTGAAAAGTTAGCACCATCATTATCTACTTTGTTGACTACCTCTATATATAATACATATGCTGCTCGACAAATCAATAGATCAAGTTTAACCTTGGATCTAACGCATTCTGCTAGAGCACAACTTTTCATGATTATTTTTTCATTTTTGGCCATGTGCTACAAACAGGTACAGAGCTTATTCTGATACAGCCCAAAAGCCTACCATAGTACAAAAATACAGAAAGAAAATACTCTTTACTTGATTTGAATCCCATTGGAAATGGAAGTATTCTGATCTGAACATTCCATCAGGCCTAGTTTACTCTGTATAAATATAGGACTCACAATTATTCTTTTAAAATGTATAAAATGTGAAGACTTTATAATGGCCTGCCAAAATGGACTTCATTTTCAAGTGAACTAAGTAACATTTAAATTATGTACTTAGGAATATTTTAAACTCCTGGAAAAATTTTAAATATTATAATTAAAAGCCTTTCTTCTCCAGCATGCCACTCTGCCCAGTGCTAGAGCTGCATCTTATATTATCCCAGGTCCAGGGCATAGAGGGAGAGCTCAAAGAGCCCGCCTGGGGGCTAAATGCTAACTACCGGAGTTTGGTGGGTGTAAGTCATAACACTTCATCACCAGGCTTTGATTACTGTACACAGAAAACCTCAAATACACCATGAAAGAGCGCACAAAGAGTCTAACAATATTCTAAGACCAACTCCCTCAACACCGACAAGGAACAAAGTCTCCTCCACACAGTCCATTATGTTCACAGCATGGATTGGAAAAGCATCCAAGTCTATCCATAAAACTTTTAATACAACAGGCTGTATCAGTAATAGAAAATGAACTGTATAAAGGAAGAGCTTCGCCAAACAATTCCTTGTTCAGGCTTCTCCTACTGTTTGAAATGAGAATCCATTTTGACTGGTCTTCTCTTCCAACAGAACAAAGGATCTGATAGGAACCTGATACTCTACCAAACCGCGCTAGAGTAAGACAGAACATACGAGCCGAGCAGTGTGGGAGATGAGGAATACGCGGTGCAGTCCTGAGGACTCTGAAGGAGCGATGAAGAAGAAATGGCGAGCGAGCCTCATGGTGGCCCCAACTTTGTGCACAAACATGCCAGGCCAAGACTAGCCCAAGTGAAGAAGTCAAGAGACAGGAACTGAGAGAAAAGACCTCGAGCACAGGTCCTCAGGAAGGTGGAGCTCCATGAAATTCAGCAGTGATCTAGCAAAGCATACAGTGCTGGGGTTTGTCTGCCTTTAAAATCTGAATGCTCTGTCTCACTCCCGTAATTCCTATGTAACTCGCCCTAAATCCGGTATGGCAGGATTTGGAGATGTGGCAAAGTCCCAAGGATGAAGCCCTGGCACTACAAGGTTAGTGCCCCCCCCCCTTTTTTTTTTTTAGAGAAGTCACTGCAGACTAGAAAGCTGCTGTCTGTAACCCGAGGAGAGCTCTCACCAGACATGGCGCTTTGACCTTGGACTTGCAGTCCCCAGAACTGAGAAATTAATTTCTACTGTCTAAGTTACCCAGACTATGGCATCTTGTTGTGGCAGCCTACCCAATAAGAAAAAGTGAACAAAATACATCATACATTCCCAAAAGGCCACTTCTTAAGAGTCCTTTAGAATCTAAATTTCAAAATCAAAATTATGACCAAGCTAACAAGACCTTCAAGATGGTCTATTGATATAACTACCTGACAAAAAATAAAGACAATGTTGAACATAATAGAAGAAGGCAGCAGATACATTATGATCACTTCACAGATACAACAGGGGTCAATAAAAGATGTCAGCATAATCCAAAGTAATTATACACATTTCTAAGAACCAAAGCAAAGATGGTTGTAGCACAAATAATAAAAACCCAGAGACAGATATTGGGGTTCACGCTGAAGATCAGAAAAGCAAAGCAGCCAGCCACTAGAGAGAACTTTTACCTGTACCAAATCTTTAGAACAAAAGGGTGAGATCCTGTCTCCACGAATCCTGAGACCCCCACACTCCAGTGAGTTCCTGTCTCTTCCCCTTTCTTTGCCCAGCCATATTGCTCCTGCTTCTATTTCCCTAGTGCTGGGATTAAAAGTAATTAAAAATGACTCCCACACGCTAGAACTAAAGATGTGAACCACCATCACCTGGATCTGTGTCTGGATCAATCGTGTGTAGCCCAGGGTAGCCTTGAACTCAGAGAGATCCGTCTGCCTCTGTGTCTCAAGTCCTGGGATTAGAGGTGTGTGCCACCACTGCCTGGTCTATATGGCTGACTACTGTGGCTGCTTTGCCCTCTGATCTTCAGGAAATATTATTTATTAAAAATAAATAAAGATTATTTATTAAAACACAAATAATATGCCACTATAGATGGTCATTAATAAGAGTAGCTAGCAAGTGTTTCGCAGAAGCCAGAAATATAAAAATGGAATTTCTTAACTAAAAAGTAAAGTCTATCAACTGAAAAACTCAGTAAGGGCTAGGAATGGAATACAGCTCAGTAGTAAGAGCACCTGCATGGCGCATGTGCGGTGCCAACTTCAAATGCCAACGCTACAGAAAACAACAACAACAAAAAAAAAACAAGTCAACAACAAAAACCCCTCTGACTTAAAAAGCAGAGTTAAGAATACAAACACAGAATTAAGAAATATGGATACTGGTTATAATATTTTTTAAAACAAGTTGGTAATCAGAACCTCAACTGTGCTAGCTTTTAAGCTAACACAGAACGAACTGACATAAACAACTTAAAACACTACTGGCAGAGGTAGGTAGATGCATGTAAGTTCAAGGACAGTCTGGTCTATGTAGTGAGTTCAGGCCAGCCAGGGTTACATAATGAGACTGTCTCAAAAATAAAACCAAACCAACCAAACAAACATATCTTATATACTATTAACTAATAGTTCTGCAGTTTAAAATCCTGCCAAGTTCTCCTAAATTATATGCCCAGGGTAGCAAACAGCTTACTGCTAGGGTACTGGTATTGCCTAACTAAATCATAATTAGATACCAATATATTAGACCAGATGGTAAGGACTGCCCTATACAATAATTCATGGTTTAAATCTTTCATTAAATGAGTATGAACTATTAAAATGGGAAACATTAGACATTATGTACTGTTAGTTCTCTTAATGCATTAAATAAAAGATAGGGTCTCAAAGAGCCTAGGTAGGCCTCAAAAGTGCTACACATAGCCAAGGATGACCTTCAGTTTCAGTCCTCTCCCCAGGCAGCAGAATCACAGCTGTGCACCTCTACACCCAGTCTGTGCATTCCTGGAGATTGAACCCAGAGCTGTGTGCATATTACAAGTATTTCACCAACCAGGCTGAAACCAAAGCCAAAATACCTCCAATCACATGGGTAATACAAGAATATAGAGAGAGATAAAAGACAGCTACAGAAAGCAATATAAAATTTTATTATTATTAAAATCAGGCATGGTGGTACACACCTTTAATCCCAGCACTCTTGATTAAGAGGTAAGCACTGAGCAGATTGTTGTGAGTCCCAGGCCAACCAGAGTTATATTGGGTCCTCCTTGTTAGGGGTGGAACTTGAACCCCTCTTTCGATTACATCTGCATCAGCTTTCTGCTGTTGGTGGTTTCCTTCATGGTTAATCTTTTCCTTAGTTCCTTTTCACAGGTGGAAGTTTAGCTGGGTGGGGTCATGTCCACTTGCAAGAGGGTATTGCAAGGTGGTGAGGTCAACACCCCTCCAGTCCATTTAATATCTGGACTGGACTTAGTTCCATGACACTTCCTGGTGCTCCTTTTCTCCTCTAACTGGACATTTTGTATTTCTATTTGTCCAGCTGGCTCCTTTTCATTGTGAATCTGCGTAAGAGTGATTATCAATAACTACATGACAGGTCAATATTAGGCTGTCTTGAAATCTTCAATTTAACTTCAGTTGTCTGTGGGCCACTTACTTATAAGCTCCTTTCTGACACTGGGCTCATCTGTCAAATGTACTGCTCTCAGCACCGCGGCCTTTCATACTCCTACTAGGACGGCCATTTACCCGCTTACTCATTCAACCTCTTTTCTAGTCCAAAGTCCAAAAGTCCACACTTGGCCAACAAGCAGCTTGGTCAGGCCTATCACAGCAACACCCCAGTCCCTGGTACCAATTCTGCCTTGGTGCCTGTTCTATTACTGTGAAGCGACACCATGTCCAAGGCAATGCTTATACAAGAAAGCATTTAACTGGGCTTCCTTTCAGTTTCAGAAAGTTAGTTCATTATCATCATTGCAGGAGGCAAGGCAACATGGAGGAAGGCACTGAAGCAGTAGCTGAGAGCTACATTCTGATCCATACCCTGCTCATCCACAACGGGGTGACAACCATACAGGTGGTAAGGAAAGCACATAGGGTTGGGGTAGAGTTCTGCTCTTACAACCTTCTAATTTTATAATCTTTGATGTAACAACATCAGAAGGTGGGACCTTGTGTGGAAGTGTATAAAATTAAGGGTACATTCAACAAATACTGCAACCTTGGAGGGAAAACACAAGCTTTTTATGTGTTAATAAAATAAAAATCAGTAATTTTTATCTTAAAATTTTTCAGAAAAAAGAAAATGCAATTAAGTTGTTTCAAATTAGAAACTGAAAAGCAGGTGAGAAAGCCGCAGCTGATTGCCTCCACTGAAAACATGTGTTCCTTCTTTGGAACTAGTTCACTATAATTATTTGAAACATTAGAAAAATGCATCTTTGTGATTTATGAATAAATGGTGTGTGCTTGTGCTGCTAAAATTATTTGGGTTATTAGTATGCAGGCCACGTAATTCTCTCTTCTTTTCTTACTAGGTAGCTGAGGATGACCCTGAACTTCTCTGCTTCTACCTTCTGAGTTCACATGCTGAGCTGACAGGCAGGTGCCACCATGTTTAATCTATGCAGTACTGACGGTCAAACCCAGGGCTTTGTATGTGCCAGGAAAACCCTTAAACCACACAGTTAAGTTTAGGGCTGGCGAGAGAGAACACAGTAGTTAAGAGCACTTGCAGCTCTTCCAGAGAAGCCATGACTCACAATGGCACACACTTCACACTTCACACTTCACACTTCACAATGGCTCCTGGGGATCAGACAGCTCTTCTGGCCTCTGCATGCATACATTCACCTGGAATCTAATGTATGCCTGTACTTACACATACATATAATTAAGAGATATCTTTTTTAAAAACTAAATTAAAAACAACTCTGTGCACTGTGCATACATTCACAAATGAAATGGTACTAATATAACGGTTTTTCAGCAGTTTGTATATATTAACTCATTTCTTCCTCAGCCAAAAAAAGCATTTCTACTTTGTAGATGGCAAAAATGAGGCACAGAGGAGCTACTAGCATAGGTTATACAGCTCCAAACTAGTGAAACATTTCTGTCTAGTGGTGTGGCCTAGCGCATGTACAAGTGTGAGGCTCCAGGGTTTGCTCGAGACAGGATCTCTATGTAACCCTGGCTGTCCAGGTACTTGCTATGTAGACGACCTACCTGCCTATGCCTCCCAGTGCTGGGATTAAAGGTGTGCACCACCACACCTGACTCTTAAACACTAATATTAAACTAACTTCTGCATACATACAATTTTTGTTCAAAATTGCTAAATAGTAAGTTCTTTCCAAGTTAGCTTTCAAATTTTTTACATATAAACATCCTAAAAATGCTGGATAGGACAAATCCTACAAACACAGAATTGAGTAAAATACCACGATTAACTTCACTTACTTCTCACCTCGAAATACAGTATTCAGTATTCTTGATGCTGGGCAGAAGATGGATCAAGTGGGTGAAGGGCTTCACACACACAGGCGCGCGCACACACACACACACACACACACACACACACACACACACACTGGGGAGGTAGAGACAGGAAGATCTCTGAGGCGTGCTATGCAGACAACACAGCCTAATCCATAAACTCCACGTCCAGTGAAAAACTTTGCCTCCGGCGGGACGGTAGTGGCGCAATTCAAAGAGGCTGAGGCTCCTTCCTCTGAGGGCTCGAGCTTGTGTCAAGGTGACACACAAAACCAGACAGTACATCTTGCTTGCTCTGCTGGTTCTTCCTTTCGCTGGCTATGTCAACACCTTTCTTTCTTCTTCTTCCTCCTCCTCCTCTTTTTTTTTTTTTTTTTTTTTTTTAAGACAAGTTCTCATCACACAACCCTGGCTGACCTAGAACTCACTATATATAGATGAGGCTAGTCTTAAATTCAAGAGATTCACCTGCTTCCGCTTCCTGAGTCCTGGTACTAAGGCATCCTCCACCACATCCAGTGACCAACATTTTTTTCCCATGGGGGACCAAGGAGTTTGGCATATAGGAGAAAAAGCGGGGGAAATCAAAATAATTTTCTTGTCTTTTATAATTTAAATCACTTAAGATCAAAAAGAATCTAGAGGCAGATCTCCTATTCATGAAGATTCACTGACACTTGGGCTAATTCTGCTAAAAATGCATTCTGTAATACTCTTAGGTGAGATATGCTCATCCCTATATCCAGCACTTAGAAGGCATGAACATCAAGAGTTTAAGGCTAGCCTCAACTACACAGCAGTTTGAAATCAGCCTGAGAGTACATGAGACCCTATCTCAAGAAACCAAATAAAGGAGGAAGGGGAGATGGTTCCATTGGTGATGCAAGCGTAAGTAAATGAGTCCCCAGCATCCAATACAAGCCAAAGGCATCAGGGTTCCATTTGCAATCCATCGCCGTGGAGCACGACGGTAAGACACCCAGAACGTGCTTCCCGGGCAGTTTAGCCTAACTAATGTGCTCTACTCACAGTGAGAGATTCCATATTAAAAAGAAGGTGGTAAGAGACAATTGGGGTTACTTAACATTAACCTCTAGCTTCCAAACACATGTGCAGACAAGGGTGCAGACATGAGCACTTACATATACACAAAATAAGCAAAAACTATAATTAACTAGCCGGGTGGTGGTGACACACACACCTTTAATTCCAGCACTTGAGAGGCAGAGACTAGAGGATCAAGGTCACCCTAGTCCACAAAGAGAATCCTATAACAGCCAGAGATACACAGTGAAACTCTGTCTTGTAAAAATAAAACAAACAAAAAATAACTTCAAGGATAAATAAAACCACAATGATATACTACTTGAACAACTAAAATAACAAAACCACACCATTGGGCAATAACAAATTTCTGATATGAAACTGATATTAACAATCTTAAATGAAGTAAATGGTTATTTCAGAATATCAATAAACTTCAGGGGCAAAGGACTATGTCCTGTGTTTTGTCACAATGACCTTCAATTCCTATATTAAAAATATGAGGGCTGGAGAGATGGCTCAGCGGTTAAGAGCATTGCCTGCTCTTCCAAAGGTCCTGAGTTCAATTCCCAGCAACCACATGGTGGCTCACAACCATCTGTAATGAGATCCGGTGCCCTCTTGTGGCCTGCAGACATACAGACAGAATATTGTATACATAATAAATAAATAAATATTTTAAAAAATAAAAATATGAACATTTATTCACTATTAAGCAATACATCAGAGCTAATAAAATAGTAACTTAAAAAAAAAGTCAGGGCTGAAGAAAGATGAAGGCCCAGGTTCAGCGCTCACATCAAATGTAGGATGGGGCCACATGTGCACCTGTAACGTTGTGGGCAGAGGACAGGAGGGTCACTGGGACTTGTTGACACAAACCATCTCCNCCGCAATGACGTCAAGTCCTCAAGCATTACTGGTACTTCTAATACTCTGGATTTTACAAGGGTTATAACTCATGATATGGGAAGGGTTTCTTTTTTTTTCCTCCTTGATTTTTCAAGAGAGTGTTTCTCTGTGTAACAACAGATCTGGCTGTACTGGAACTCTCTCTGTAGACCAGGCTGACCTCGAACTCAGAGATCCACCTGCCTCTGTGTCCTAAATCCTGGGATTAAAAGCTTGTGCCACCATCACCCAGCTATATGAAGGTTTTCAGAAGAAGCTTCTCCACATAAGAATAAAATATTCCTTTCCATGTGAATGAAGTAAACTTCTCAGTCGCTATAAACTATATGAGCAAATGAGAATTACTAAGTAGTGCTTCATACAGCTGACTGACCAGAGAGCACCTCGAGGTTATAGGTCAGCTGGAGAGGGGAAGCTCTGGAAGAAAAAACAAGCTCGAAGGAGACAATGGCAACGATAAAGATTTTTCAACTCTGCCCTGCAGTCTCACTTTTAATTTCACGTTTATTTATACTTACTGGGAGTTGGGGCAGGCCTGAGCCTCAGCAGGTTTGTGGTTGTTGGAGGACAACGAGGGAGTCAGCTCTCTCCTTTCCCCATGTAAGCTCCAGGGATGCAACTCAGGTCATCAGGCTTGGTGGCAAACACCCTTACCAGCTGAGTCACCTCTCTGTCCATACAGTCCTTATTTAATTTTGGAGGGGACACATCATTGCTGTATTGCGGCCTGGGCTAGCCCTGAACTCATGGGTTCAATAGTCTTCCTGCCTCAACTTCCTGAGTACCGGGACTACAGTACGAGTCACGGTATACATTACTAACGCATTTCAACATTACAGTGTTAGCTGGAGTGGACTACAGTACGAGTCACGGTATACTTTACTAATGCATTTCAACATTACAGTGTTAGCTGGAGTGGACTACAGTATGTGTCACAGTATACATTACTAACGCATTTCAACATTACAGTGTTAGCTGGAGTGGACTACAGTATGTGTCACGGTATACATTACTAACGCATTTCAACATTACAGAGGAAGCTGGAGTGACACCCATCTATAATCCCAGAAGCCAGGAGGGTAAGTCAGAGAATCCAAAGTCTGAAGTCAGCCTAGGCTACACTGCAGAACCCAGTTTCAAAATAAATGAAATTATATTAAACATGCCAGGCACAGTGGTACATGCCTATAATCTCAGTTACTTGGGAGGCTTAAGCAAGAAGACAGTGAGTTTGAGGTCAGTCTAGGCAAGATAGTAAGCTCCTGCCTCAAAACACACCCTGCTGCTGCTGCCCCCTTCCCCCGAATTTTGGGCATCTTGGCATTGACCCAGCACTCAGAAAGATCACTGGACCCTGGAATTCAAAGCTAGCCTATGCTAAAACACAGTGAGACGACATGTCAAAATTTAAAAACCTTTACCAGTATTGCTTCCTTCAAGCCTTTTCTGTTTGGCAGGGCTGTGCACCAAACATAGGACGTGACTCTGCTAAGCAAGCAGTATCTACCGGGTCATACCAGGCCCACGCCTTCTTAAATGTCACAACCAGTAAACAGCCCCTGAGTTGCAGCAACTGCCAGTCCCGACGAGAACTACATGACAAGATACTCCATTTTCAACATCCCTTCACTGCAAATCCAATGAAGGCCTCCTGAGACTAGCAGTGCTAGCTGAAAGGTCTCTACACTAAAGGGCTGTTTCCATGGGACACTATAGGGAAGCAGGGGCTTGTCCTTCACACATTCACTGGCAGTTACACCAAGAAAATGTTAAGGCAGTTTACGAAGGAGCAATATTTACAATGCCTGGAAGAGCCGAAGATGCCAGTGGACAAGGTGAAACTCAGTCTTAAAACAGAAAGGATGAGCCGGGCGGTGTCAGCTCATGCCTTTAATCCCAGCACTCTGGAGGGAGAGACAGGCAGAGAGATCTCTGTGAGTCTGAGGCTAGCCTAGTCTACAGAGTGAGTGCCAGGACAGGTTCCCAAGCTACAGAGAGACACCCTATCTTGAAAAACCAAAAAACAAAACAAAATATACAAACAAACAAAAACCAGAAAGGACGAATAGGGTGAAGATTACTGCACACTTGGGAAGGAGCAAGAGTCAGGATGGTTGTAAATTTAAGACTACTCTCCAGTTCCAGGCTATCCTGGGATACACAAGATCCTATCTCCAAACAACAGAATATGGGGGCTGGAGAGATGGCTCGGGGTTTAAGAGCATGTGTTATTCTTGCAGAGGAACCAAGTTCAGTTCCCAGAACCACATGGTGGTTCACAAGCATCCCTATCTCCGATTCCAAGGGAGCCAGTGCTCTCTTCTGATCTTCACAGGCACCAGGCATGCAAGCAGTACACACACAAACACGCAAGCAAAACACTCATACACATCAAATAAATCTCAAACAATTAAAACCAACAAAGTAAATTAAAGAAAGGCTAAGGAGAAAGAATGCATAGGCAATACCAAATGTCTTCTTTCCAGAACAATGCTTGTTTTAGCAAAGGAAGCAGACAACGTTGGTTAACACTTGTGATAAATTTAGGAAAAGAATTGTAAGCCATACTACAATCAAAATCTTTGTTACTTGGGGCTGGAGAGATGTTCAGAAGTTAAGAGTGTAGAGTATTAGGCTGGGCAGTGGTAACACACGCCTTTAATCCCAGCACTCAGGAAGCAGAGGCAGGTGGATCTCTGTGAGTTCAAGGCCACCCTATTCTACACAGTGAATTCCAGGACAACCAGAGCCATACTGTGAGACCCTATTTTAAAAAAATTACATAAATAAAAAATAAAAAACAAAAGCAAAGTGTACACAAAGAAACCCTGTCTCAAAAAAGAAAAAGAAAACACATGAAAATGTATATAGTGTACTTCTATATGTAATAAATACATTTACAACTAATTTAAAAATAGAAATTTCTTTTTTTGAGAGTATTTTACTCTGAAGGGAGAAGAATGGCAAAAGCGGCTGCTAAGAATACATTCCACAGTGTTGTGAATGTTCTCTTCTTTAGAAAGATCAAATGTGTCCTGGTAGTGGAAACTGACAGAATCGGGTGGCTGGCAGGGGTGGAGTTCATGCTGCGTTTTATACATTATGCTCAAAATAGTTGACATTTTAAAGAAAACTTCAAAGATATTAATTAAACTTTCAAAATATCTGAAAGTATTAGCATTTCTGGAACCATGCAAACAAAATAAGGTACGGAAAAAATACATTGTCACAACAACAACAAAAAGCCATATTCACCCATAACCAAATTTTTTTAAAATTCAAAAATTATAATAACCATATGTTCAAAGACTAAATTAAATGTTATAAATTTGACTGTACAAAATCCATCTGTATTACTGAAATGTTTCTATTTTTACACTGAGATTTCTTACTAATTTTTACTGAGATAAAACTGCCTGATTGTAAGCTTTAAGTTACTCTTGGTCAAGTCTTGTAACAACAAAAATAAAAAGCGGGACATTCGCACATGAACCCGCCTTCTCGGTTTTCTGGAGTAAATCAAAACTCAGCCTTGTGGGCACAAATGTCTTTATGAATGGATGGAGATGGCCTATGAAAAGACAAATACCTACAGTCAGCTATGACAGCATACAGCTGAATACCCAGCACTCAGAAAGCCAAGGAAGGATCTCAAACTCAAGGCCAGCCTCGGCTACTGAGAGTGTCTGGGCAGATCAGGACACATAGTATGGTCTCATCTCAAGAGTAAAATAAATTAAGGGCAGATAAATAGCTGCCTCACAGCCTGATGGCCAGAGTTCAAACTCTGTAAGCCATGTATAAAGCCAGATGCAGTGGTCCAGACCCAGCAGTCCTGTGAAAAATTGTACCGGGATGCTCACTGGCCAGCTAGAACACAGCACAGCAGAAACAAGAGACCCTGCGTCAACAAGGAAGTGCCTTGTTGCTACATGGTCCCCATGACACATGCACACCCAAACACACAATAATATGTAAACCTTTAAAAGAGCACAAACAATTAGCAAGAGATGATAAATAGCCCCAGAGCACACACTATCAGAGAAAAAGGTGCCTGGCTTGAGCAAAGAGGAAAGAGGACACCAATAAGCATTGGGGTAGGGGCATAAAACAGCCAAGCAATGACTCTGCACCCAAGCTAACAGCCTGCTACTGAATACAAGCAAAAAGCGCACACCCGCCCTTATTCAAGCAGCCTCTAAAGTAAGCTGTATAGCTAATTCCTCTACTCCTGTGTCTTCTCAGTATTTTCTTCCCTGTACTGCCCTTTTCCTTTCCACCTTGGCTAAACTTGGCTTTCTGTTCCAGGATTTTCTTATTTATTTGTTTGTTTGCTTCAGTCTTTGTCCAATTTTAGCCTGGTGAGGTGGATGCTCACACAGACAGTTGGGCCATTAGCCTTTTCCCTGTACCCATTCACTGGAGACAGCATATTTCTTCTTGTACACCTGGACCACTCCGCCACTCTGGACCTCTGTACTGTCCTCACACAACCTGAACTCCATCATCCCTTCACTGCGCACAAACCAACCATTATACTTCTGTCTCAGCTCTTCGGAAAGGGGAAAACATCATCTTCCTCCGAATATGAGAAGGTGAACTGAAACGCCTTTTTCAGTTCTTGCTTCAGTCAGAAATCACAAAAAGGGTTGAACTTCATTTTGACAGCTGCCTCTCCAGAGACTGTTGCAGACAGGAAGAGGACTGCATGCCAGTATCTTTTCCCTCTAACAGAAGCCCCCCCATCTGCCCACCTCAGCCTCCGTGTTTCTTTCTCCTTGGAAATGCTCCAGTTCACGTCCTATTGGACAGAGTCTAAGAGGGGCATGCTTCCTACTGAAGACATGATGTCAGGAGGATGAGGGAGGGAAAGAACAAGGGTGACCTTTACCCCGGGAACCGCCTACCTGACACTACCGCTTGTCCTGCTGTCACAGATGATGATAACTTTTATGCTATCTTACGTATTCCTCAGGCTTCCACACTGCATTAATCACAGCACAGAACAACTATCTACTTGAGCATGCATCCTTCCTCATTCCTGAGTGTCTTGGGAGCAAGAACTCAGGATAGTTATTCAGTTTGTCTCTATGGAACTTAACATGATGCCTGATACACAGGGATCACCCCAGGAATCTTTGGTGAATAAAAAGTGAACATGGGTGAGAGAGAGCAAGGAAAAGAGAAATAAAAGTGATGCTGAAAAGAGGTGGGCACTGTTGGCGCACGCCTTTAATCCCAGCACTCGGGAGGCAGAGAAGGGCGGATCTCTGTGAGTTCAAGGCCAGCCTGGTCTAAGAAGTGAGTCCCTGACAGCCAGGGCTACACAGAGAAACTCTGTCTTAAAAAATAAATAAATAAAAAAGGGACACTGTAAAGGAACACTGCTGTAATGCTCGCTCAAGGCACTTAATGCCTTGCTTTGTATTATTTCACATTAAGAGTCCTTAAGGTCTGAAAAATAAAACATAATTTTCTTCTGATGTAAGTTTCTGACCAATTTGAGCGCCTCAGAATTTCATTCCATTTTTTTCTAGTTACATTCATCTGTGTAAGTAGGCCTCCATCAAACTCTTCCACCCTTGACATCTTGGAAACTGAATTCAGTCATGTGAGAACGAATGGATAAACACTTCAAGTTCTGGTTGACATAGCCCATGAAATAATCTACACAGGTTCTTTTTTTCTTTCCTTCCTTCCTTCCTTCCTTCCTTTCTTTCTCTTTCTTTCTTTCTTTCTTTCTATGAGAGCCTATGAAAACTACAATACGCTATGATGCAAGGATTTCAGAAACCACTGAGGGAAAAGTTTAGAAAAATAAACTGGGCCGAGCAACCCAGACTACAGCTACCAGACAAGTTTTCAATTTGAAAACATTGGGCTTCTAGGAAATGTTTCCTTGAAGAAAGAGCTCACAGGTTTTATATTTTAAGTACTCGGTCTTAGGCTGGAGCGATGGCTCAGTGAAGGGCACTCCCTGCTCTTCCAGCACCCAGATGGTGGCTCAGAACCCTCTGTAACACCAGTTCCAGTTGACCTGACATGGCCTTCTGGCCTCCTCAGGCACAGCACACAAGTGACAAACATAACATGCAGACAAAACACCCACACACATAACGAAAGAAAAAATAAAATAACCTCTCCTGTTTTGCCTTTTCTGACTCATTTCATTAGAGCAAAATGAAAGCATTCACAGCAAGAAGTACAGGTCCCAAGCCTGGGGGAGGCCCGGGCCTGGAATCCCAGAATTCTACAAGCTAAGACGGAGATTTGGGGAATTTGAAGCCAGCATGGACTATACACAGACTCTACTGTGTCAAAACTAAATTAATTCAATAAAAGGTAAAAAGTGCAATTCCTCACATAGGTAATGTAACAAAAGAACGATTAATTATTCCAAAACACCGACTAATCCTAAACACGCTTCCTATATAATTAGACTCTCATATACATGAACATGACTTTGAGAGTTACAAAACAAAATGAGGCACTTTCTAGACTTCTCTTAACCAGGACATTTCAACTGAACTGGTGGCTCACTGCTCAAATATGTAGCATTTTGTTTGATTCAAAATACCTAAATCCTATAACGTCGCTAGGAGCCTCTTAACTACTGTTTCAAGAACGCTGGCAGCCAGTTTTCTTTTACTGTTAATTTATACGTAAGTTGTACCCCGTCCATCTTTTTCTCATTCAGAAAGACCTGACTAACGTTTGACTCCAACAAATACTGATTGTTCTGGGGCTATTTACAGAGTCTACGAGTTTTCCTGTTCATTCTCTGAGACTAGATCTCGCAGCACCTTCAAAACAGTCAATAAATACAGCTGAAACTGCAACTATCATTGCTTGAATGTGTGTGTGCAGACGGAAGCGACGAGAGTTAACCCTGTTAAGTCCAGGTCTCTAGTTCGGGCCGGCCCCTAGGCAGCAGAGTGGTCACCGCTGCACCTTCAACCAAGGGGAAGGGTGTTAACCAGTTCTGGAGAAAGCAGGAAGTTTGTATCAGCAACTTGAGCCTCCAGCGAACTTGGCTTTTCCCCACTCCAGCTCTGGGTGACGGGAACAGCCCAGCTAGGTACCCCAACCTCCGACGGGTAGGAGGTGGCCCGGCTAGCGACGCGCCGAGGCTGCCCCCCGCCGTCGAGAGCGGCGCCGCCCCTTCGCTCTCTCCCAGGTTTCCCAGGCACTGGGGCCGCCGCCCACTTTCTCCTGCACCGTGGGCTCCGGGCACCGCACTCACCCACGTCTTGCTCGAACGGGTTGGCACTGAACAGAGGCATGGTGCCGGCATCCGAAGTTGAATCGCGACGGTCCGGCAGGGCTCCAAATGCTCCCGCTGAGCGACCGGCGGCGGCTTCCTAGACGGCTCGCCGGGCCGTGCCCTCACTTCCGCCTCCGCGCCTGCCCCGCGCGCGCCTGTGCGCCCCGCGCCTGGCCGTCCTCCGCTCCAGCGCCGCCGGCGAAGCCGCACGAGGCTTGGCCGAGCACAAGCACCCCGCAGTTCCCGCATCGCCCACCTAATAACGTGACAAACCCTGGCCCGACGCCTGCTCAGGCCCGGCGGCAGCCTCGGTCACCTTTCCACGGCGAGGACCCGGGCGAACCACGGGGGCGGGGGAAGCTTCGAGGCCGGAAGTTGTCGCAGCTGGAGACGCTGGTAGCCGGCGAGTTGGCTGAGTCCCGGAGGCGAGACCGGGTGCGCGGCCACGGGATGTGGTTCTCTTTGCGCGAGGCTATGACAGTGGCTTCTCTGTCACGCGAGTATTTCGGTTACTAACCAGGTCATGTCTTGGCCATCAGGACCCCGCGCGTGCTGCGCGTCGCGGTTGCTATGGAAACGGAACCGCCGGCCTATGGGAGGCGTTGAGAATCTGTCGATTGACGTCTGTGTTGCTGCTGTTCATTGAATTCTTCGCTTAACCAAGCCGAAATAGTCACTCGGGAAAGCGATCGCGGGGAGATGCTTTGCTTCTCATCTCTCCTATATGAAAATAAAGTTTGGACCATGGAATACAAATTCGAGTGAAGGAGGTGGAGAGATGACTCATCCCTTCAGAGTGCTTGTTGGCAAAGTTCGATTCTATTATCGGAGGGGAGAGGGAGAGTGGGAACAAGGGTAAAACAGCCGGTAACTGAGTTCCAGAGAACCTGACACCCTCTTCTGGCCTTGGTTGGCATCTACACTCACGTTCACACACCCACATTCAGAAACATAATTACACATTCTTATGCTGGGAGTTGTGGCGCATTCCATTAAATCCAGCACTCTGGAGGCAAGAGGCAGGTGGATCTAAGTAATCTCCAAAGATGAGTGAAAGTACACTCTTGCTTTTGGCTTGCTCAAGTTTTATAGTGCAAAAACATTTATGATTTGGTTGTTATTAAGAGTCATAAACTCGGGTTCCCACAGAATCCAGCCAGGCGGTTAAATGAATGTCATTGTGCAAACCCCCTTCCTGCAAAACATGCCCCGTTCTCTACCCTGCTTTATATTTTGTTCATATCATTTATTCTCTAAGGATCAACTAATTGTGATCTCTCTCTCTCTCTCTCTCTCTCTCTCTCTCTCTTTTTTTTTTTTTTTTTTTTTTTTTTTTTTTTTTGTGGGTCGTTTTTTTGTGTTTTCTTTTTTCTTCTTTTTTTTTTTTTTTTTTTTTTTTTTTTTTTTTTTTTTTTTTTTTGGTTTTTCGAGACAGGGTTTCTCTGTGGCTTTGGAGCCTGTCCTGGAACTTGCTCTGTAGACCAGGCTGGTCTCGAACTCACAGAGATCCGCCTGCCTCTGCCTCCTGAGTGCTGAGATTAAAAGCGTGTGCCACCATCGCCCGGCGATATCTGTCTCTTTTGATTAGAATATCCATGAATTTTGTTCGGTACTGTGAATCCAGGGTCTTAAAAACAGTATCTGGCAAAGTAGGTGGTCAGTAAATACTTCTAGAATGTAGCCCTATTTTTGAATTGAAAAACACATCTCTAAAGCTGGCGCCTTGAGCCAATGAAATAGCTCAGCAGTAACAGCCCTTCCAGCCTAAACCGGCTAAGCCAGAGCCTAAGCCAGAGGCCACCGTGGAAGGACAGAACCAGTTCATGAAAACTGTCCTCTGAAGCTGAACGGTGGTAGGCGCACTTCTTTAATCCCAGAATTCGGGAGGCAGTGGCAGGTGGATATCTGTGAGTTCGAGGCCAGCCTGGTCTACACAAGAGCTAGTTCCAGGACAGGCTCCAAAAGCTACACGGAGAAACCCTGTCTCGAAAAAGAAAAGAAAAGAAAAGAAAAAGGAGGAGGAGGAAGAGGAGGAAAGGGAGAAGAAAAAGGAGGAGGAAGAGGAAGAAGAGAAGAAGAAAAGAAGAGGAAGAAGAAAGAAAGAAAAGTGACCTCTGACCTCGGTCTTACACAATAGTTTGAGGACACCCCAACTTGCACACTTTTTTTAACTTAAAAGGTTTTTAGGGTTGGGTGTGGTGGTACACACAGGTGGATCTATATAGTGATAGATATACAGGGATGCACAGTGAGACCCTGTCTCAAGTAAATTATTTAAAATAAATGTTTTTAAACTAAAACTGGCAGCCACTAGTAAATTTCAACCATTTGTTGAAATGTGGGCTCTTCTAGGCCTCCCAGTTTTTCAATGATTTTTAAGTTTTGAGAATTATTTCAACATTTCGTTATTTATGTTTGGATTCTTGTTTCACTTTTGAGACAGGCTGACCTGTGCAGTGGAGGATTACCTTTCATATCTATGATTTTAAAAAACAAAAATTATTTTCCAACCTCTAGTATTAGGAAATGATAGTAGAATTCTCATAGGTGGCGTAATCTGGAGTGGTGAACACATTATCTGCTGTAAAGTTAAGATGGAAACTGGTAGCGGTGAAGCACGCCTTTAATCCCAGCACTCGGGAGGCAGAGGCAGGCGGATCTCTGTGAGTGCGAGGCCAGCCTGGTCTACAGAACGAGTTCCAGAACAGCCATACCTAAGAGAAAGAGAAAACCTGTCTTTAAAAACCAAAAAAAGAAAGAAAGGAAGGAAGGAAGGAAAGAAAAGAAAAGAAAAGAGAAAAGAAAAGAAAAGAAAAGAAACATTTGCAGGTTAATGGGCTAGTTTTTTCAAAGCATGTTAATCTAGAATGCTCAGGATATATTTGGACATATTTTAGGGTTAAGGCTCAGTATTAGAATGGAAAGCAAGCTACTTAGAAATGAGGCAGAACCTATTAAAGGCACTTGGTATTTATTAGAATATAATGTGATATCAATTTACATGTGAATGAGGAATCGTAGACAGTTTGGGATGCTATCAAAGCACTCAGACACTATGCAAGGTAATTTAGAAGCACTTCTATTAAGAGCAAAGGGTCGAGGGTTAGCCTTTGGAAATATCGCCATTTTAGAGGCTGTCTGCGCCTGCTGTTTAATGATGAGCATACTCAAGTGTCTGTATTTACCTGCCAGGACTAGTCAGTGAGTTCCTCTAACCACAGTTTCAGCAGTGAGCAGGAGCAAACCCTGTGTTAGCAACAGCAAGATGCACCATTTTGGGGGTTTTATCCCCACTCCATCTATGGGAGGTATTGAGCATTTAAGACATGTCTGAGGTAACCTGCAAATTCTGGTGTGCAAAGTAATTTGACTTCTGCATTTTTCTTAATGCAATCTCTTGAGTATTTACCTCCCTGGTGACAGGGAATATGATCAGTTTCTGATGAATCCAGTTTCTAGGCTGTTCTTGGTTACTTCGATTTATGATCAACAAATCTGTGGTATCTTTACCTTACACCACTTACTCGTGTATGCACCAAGATTCATCTTCAGATATTCTGATTCTGCCAGCGCACGCTTTTCGAGTTGCCCTTATTATTCCACGACAGGAACAGTGTTTCCCCAGACACACTATAACAAAAGTTGAGTTGGTGAAGAAACACCAAAGGTGGTGTTCTAAATCTTTTGGTTTTTGTTTTTTGAGACAGGGTTTCACTGTTTACCTCTGGCTGCCCTGAAACTCACTCTGTAGACCAGTCTGACCTCAAACTCATAGAGTTCCACCTGCCTCTGCCTCCCAAGTGCTGGGCACCACCACTGCCCAGAGGTGTGCTAAGTCTTGAAAGAGGAAGAAGTGTATAAGAATATATCTTTCTCGGGTACAATTTCTGCAGGGTCTTCAGGCAAAGGAAGCCAGATAAAGAAAGTAGGTCACTTGTGTTCGTTTATAGCATCAAGGGAAATCTGGCAGCTCAAAGTCCTAAGTAAGGCTATCCATCCAGACAGCCTCTTCTGGATTCTACAGTTTCATCCTTTTCCCGTGAGGAACTGAACTAAATGGATTTCATCTTATTAAATTTAAATACCCACATGTGATTAGTGGTTGGTAGACTGAATCACTGTGGAAAGCAGGTGAAGGAGAAATGGAAGTGTTTCCTGTATAATTCGTGTTTTATATTTCACTTTCCAAAAAGCCCATCTTTGCTTGCTTTCCATATCTGCCTTTTACGTCTTCATTTTTCACATCTGGAAATGTAAGAACCAACTCACCACCTCATCTTCCCTAGAATTCCTCAACTGGTCCCAGCCTATAGGTCTCCCTCTTAACTGAACCATTTTTTTTTTTTTTTGCACCTGCAGTCAGTATTGAACCACCTAGTGTTAAATGTGTATGTTGTAACCTCAGAAGCAGAACACCAGGACCAGTGTGCTTTGTAAGTTCCATGCCCCTTCTTGCAAAAGCAACGAACCCAGTGCTTAGACTACTACACACCCTGCGTTTGTGTACTCCCCAAAATTCATACAGGAAAATTTAAAGTGGGGCCTTTGGGTGGTAATTAGATTTCTTAGTTTCTTTTCTAAGTTTTTCGGCATGATAAAACACCATGAACAAAGCAACTTATAAAAGAAAACATTTAATTTGGAGCTCACATTTAATTTGGAGAGAGTACTAGATTCATGACAATCATATAAAGATCATGTTGTTTTTAAGAAGCCCAGACTTTGGTACTTAGTTAGCACATCCTGGACAGACACATATATATTGCCCAAGTAGTTCGATGCAGATTCCTTCCTCCTAACACCCAGTCCCCATCACTGGTCACCTGAAGTGGGATGAAGGGAGGCAAACAGCACAGAGATAGCTACTCCCCTACCCCAATGCTTTGTGTTAGCTTCACTGTTGCTACACAGCAATTAAAGCATCTTAAGAGCATTTTTATGCTATAGACTGTTTGGTAAACACTGTCTACTGAATGCAAAATACTAATGGCGAGGACCACGGATCCATGGGGCATGAAAATACATGATGGAATTACTGCTTTCAAGGAGTTATATTCAGACAAGAGAGAATGACTTATGTAAGTACCAGGAGAGAATACATAAGAAGAAATAAGGGGAGGGGCTGGAGAGATGGCTCAGCAGTTAAGAGCATTGTCTGCTCTTCCAAAGGTCCTGAGTTCAATTCCCAGCAACCACACGGTGGCTCACAACCATCTGTAATGAGGTCTGGTGCCATCTTCTGGCCTTTAGGCATACACGCAGAAAGAATATTGTATACATAATAAATAAATAAATAAATATTTAAAAAAAGAAGAAGAAATAAGGGGAATGCCTATGTATACCCTCAGTATAGAGCAATGATATTTTGATATAGAATCACTTAAAGATGGGCACCGGGGAGAATGCCAATAACCCCAGCACTCAGGCTGGAGCAGAATAATTGCAGGTTTGAAATCAGCCTGGGTTACATTGTGTGCTCCGTCTCACAAGCACAAAAGTAAGTAAATGGCGTATGGGCAGGGTATTGTAGGAAAAAATAGCCACTTTGGGAAAATATAGGCTAGGTAAGTAAAGTAAAGAATGAACAGAAATAATTTTTTTCTTTTTGGTTTTTTTGAGACAGGGTTTCTTTGTAGCTTTGGGGAACTAGCTATTGTAGACAAAGCTGTCCTTAAACTCACAGAGATCCACCTGCCTTTACCTCCCAAGTGCTGGGAGATGCCCTGCTAAAAAGTGATTGTTAAAGGAACTGGCAAAGATGTATATTCAGTAAGTCATATTTGTGCATATGTTCATCCATGCTTTATTATTTTTATGAGTCAGGGTCTTTCTATGTATCTCTGGTCATCCTGGAGCTCTCTCTGTACACCAGACTGACCTCAAACTCAGAGATTTGCCTGCCTCTGTCTTCCAGTGCTGGGATTAAAGGCATGTGCTTGGCTCCTCTACACTTTAAAGGAATTTACTGTTATGGTCCTAAAGATCTTACATCACTAGACTCCTGGAAGAGCTGGTCGATTTAATTCAGTAAGTTTTTACTGCCAGTCAAATCAAGGATATAATGTGTTGGTGGACTAGCTTAAATCTTCACATTTAACTTAAAAATGGTTTTGCTCATTGTCATACCACAATCTGCACAGTGGGTGGCGACATTCTTTCACCCCAGAATTAGCTTCACTAAAAAAAAAACAAGCAAACTTTGAAACAAACTTCAGGTTAGACCTAATTTAGCCAAAAATATCACTTTATCTACTCTATGAAGCCATATAAATAATACACCGTTCCATTATTCCAACCTATAACAAATTTCAGTCTTTTATAGTGAGCATCAAAAATAGTTTCTAATAAGTCTCTTTGCTAATGAATGTCAGAGAATTGGGCTGTGTGAATTACATCACCAGAACCCAGATGCAAGAAAGAAACCAAATCTCAAAAGTCTTCTTCTGACCTCTACACATAGAATGTGACTCACACACAGCCCCCACATCACACACACACTAATAATAATAGTATTAATATAAAAACTGCAAGTGTGTCACATAAATGACGAAGCACATGAACACTGAACACCTGTTTTGGGCTTTACCTCCTGTCAGAGAAAAAGTTTATATTTTTGTATTCATAAAGGGATCTGGATTTAAGCAAATGAAAAAAAATCTCCTTTTCTTTAGACAGCCTTTGCACACCTTTAAAAAAAAAAAGTTCTATAAACTGTCTCTAGCTGTAGTTCAAATCAAGTTGTAATACTGAACCAGCTAAAGAAAGGACAATTTCTAACCAATAATCTTTGGGTTGCTACATTTTTCAGATATGACATTTGTGAGATTTCAACATTTGGTTCATGTTACTCTTTTAAGTAGGACTCATTGAGTTAAATAAAATAAAGCTGAGAAGAATTTCAAGCCTTCTTGGGGGGGTGTTGTGGAATCGAATATTTGTTTAACTATGTAAAGATGTATTACATTTGTTTATGCTGCATTTGTTTAACTATGTAAAGATGTGTTGCTTTTTTTTTTTTTTTTTTTAACCTTGCCTGCTTAAGGCACCTGATTGGTCTTTAAAAAAACCTGAAGGCCAATAGCTAGGTAGTCGAGGCTGGTGGGCAGAAAGAATAAGTATATATAAATGAGCTGTAACCTCTGTCCTCAAGTTTCTTTTAAGCAAAAACGTATATATGACATGGTAGACAATGAAAGCAAAGTGTTTAGATATGAATTATCTGAAAATTACTACAACAGAAGGAGGGAACTATACAGAGATGGCCCATGGGTTAAGAGTATAAACTGCTCTTGCCCTGAACCTGAGTTTGATTCCCAATACCCACAGTCAGGCAGTTCACAACTGCCTATAACTTCAGCTCTAGGGTATCTATCTCCCTCTTTTGGCCTCTCCAGGCATTACACTCACATGCACATACCCACACACAGACACACTTATACATTAAAATTAAAAAATATTAAAAGCCTTTAAAATGTTGGTTATTTTAATGATACCACCATGTATAAGAATTTTCAAAGCACCAAAAACTGATTAAAAAGACTTTGAAGCCATAATTCCACACAAATTTGTATGAGGTTCACAATAAACAGATTCTGTATCTTTTAACTCTTCCTACAACTCAAAGGAAAATTGAGGAGCAAGTTCAGAATATGTGTGGGGCCAGTGTGATCAGAAGCTATTACAAGTGTAAAATCTAGCTAAGAAGTAGAAGAAAGGGTATCACTAAAGGAGATATGATAAATACCCATCTAGTCCAAAGGGAAAGACCACAGAGACAAGCAAGTAAGTAAAGAGCCAGGGAGATGGGAGCACGGCTTCAAGATAGAACAAGAAAGCTAGAGGGATATTCCTATATGATGGTTGCAGATAAAGACAGACACTTTGAAGGATTTGAACAGTACACCACGAGGTTGCTGATGTCCAGAAACTGTCTGGTTGGAGATACATGGCTTATACCATGGAAAGTTAAATAACTCTATGAGACAAACAATGTATGTAAGTAGGGTTGAAAAACAATATATGGTTAAATAATCATTAGGAAAGTCTTCAAAGTAGAGAGGCGCTTGGAGCTCAGTTTTTGATGGATGATAAGAGTTTAAAGGGATAAAATATGAGGCTTAATGATGAATGAAAACAGTAATAGGAATATGTATGTTATGATAAAGCAATGAAACTAACCTGAGGGGTCTATTAATCATGGTTTTCGCTTTCTATATGATGCTTTATAAGTTACAACCTTGCCAGACCCAGGCAGGCCTGCCCTTTGTAGAACTGTCCAGTTCTTAAGGACAGCAAGAAGCATGCCTGTGGGCATGCCTCTTATGCTAAACAACCAGTCTCCAAAATGTACAAAGAACTCAAGAAACTAGACATCAATAGAACAAATAATCCAATAAAAGAAATGAGATACAGATTTAAACAGAATTTTCAACAGAAAAATTTTAAGTGGTTGAAAGACATTTAAGGAATTGCTCAACATACTTAACCATCAGGGAAATGCAAATCAAAATGAGTCTGAGATACATGTTAGAATAGCTAAGATAAAAATCATTGATGACAGCTTATGTTGGAGAGGATGTAGAGTAAGGGGAATACCCCTCCACTTCTTGTCAGAATGTAAACTTGCACAGAACTTTGGAAATCAATATGGTGGTTTCTCAGAAAATTGGGAGTCAATCTACCTCAAGATCCAGCATTACTACTCTTGGGCATATACCAAAGCATGCTCAATCTACCACAAAGAACACTTGCTCAACTATGTTCATAGCAGCATTAATCATAATAGCCAGAACCTAGAAACAACCTAGGTGCTACTCAACTGAAGAATGGATAAAGTCAGTATAGTACATTTACACAATGAAATATTATTCAGCAGTTAAAAAAATTACAACATGAAATTTGAGGGCAAATGCATGGAATGAGAAAAAAATCCTGAGTGTAACCCAGACCCAGAAAGACAAACATGGTATGTACTCACTCGTAAGTGGATATTGGATGCAAAGCAAATGATAACCATGAAACAATCCACAGCCCCAGAGATGCTAGGTATCAAGGAGGACCCTAAGAGGGACTCATGGATCGTCCTGGGAAGGGGAAATAGATGAGATCTCCTGGGTCAACTGGAGACATGGGGGTAGAAGGGGTGGATGGGAGATGTGAATATGATAGATGGGAATGTTAGAGTTGGGGAGGGGTGGAGAGGGAGAACAATAAAAGACACATCTTGATAGAGGAGATTATTATGGGATTAGAGAGAAACCTGGTGCCAGGGAAATCTCAAGGATTTCACAGAATCCCAGGAATCCACAAGGATGACCCTAGCTAAGACTCCCAGCAATAGTGGAGAAGGTGCCTGTGCTGGCCTTATTCTGTATTCCGATTGCTGACTATTCTAATTGCTATCATATAATCTTCAGCCAGTAACTGATGGAAGCAAATGCAGAGACTCATACACAGTCAAACACTGAGCCAACCTCCAGGAGTGTTGTAGAATATTGTTTTAAGGTGTGTGTCTTTTGTTCATGCTGCATTTGTTTAATTCTGTGAAGCTGTGATTCTTTGCCTGTCTAAAATATCTGATGGTCTAATAAAGAGCTGAATGTGCAATAGCAAGGCAGGAACACTGATGTGTAGGGCTGGCAGGCAGAAAGTATAAATAGAAGTAGAAACAAGGAGAAGAGGAGCAAGAGAAAAAAGAGAACATCTGGGCCCAACTACCCAGTCACTCAGCCGGTCATGGAGTAAAAAGAAAGTAAGACACAAAGAAGTAAGAAAAGAAAAAAAAAGCCCTGAGCCAAAAGGTAGTTGGGATAATTTAAGAAAAGCTGACTAGCAATAAGCCAAGTTAAGGCCAAACAATAATGAAGAATAAGTCTTCAGCTGAAGCCCCCTCAGCAGAGCATCAAGTGGGCCAGTCCTCTGGGACTTCAGCAGCTTCAGCAGCACAGTGGGTGGAGCAGGCCACTGGGGAGGCCTCACGAGTGCAAACGGCTTTAGCAACAGCAGTGGCTTCCAGAAATATTACCATTGGAGAATCATAATAAGCCCTGCCTGCACCTAGAGGAGTGACCATATGAGCCTTGGGCCTGTAGGCAACGGGAGGAATGATTACCAAAGGCTCTGCCCTGCTTACACCTGAAGGAGCATTCAATGGAGCCACAGCCCCCAACTACATCAATTGAGGTAAAGAGACACCCCTGAAACACAGGTTGCACCTGTTCCAAATGGAGGAAGAGATGTGTTGACAACAGGATACACTCAACAACATAAAGAACAACACGGTACCACCAGAAACTAGTGGTTCTATAACAGCAAGACCTGAACATACTAATGCAGATAAAGCAGAAGAAAACAAGCTTAAAAATAACTTTATGAAGATGACTGAGGCCCTTCATACACCTCAATACAAAGACATCACCTTAGAGTAAAGGGTTGGGAAAAGGTTTTCCAAACAAATGGATATAAGAAGCAATCTGGTATAGCTATTCTAATGTCTAACAAAATAGACTTCAAACTAAAATTAGTCAAAAAATATGAAGAAAGACATTTTATATTCATCACAGGTAAAATCGATCAAGATGAAGTCTCAATTCTGAATATTTAGGCCCCAAATACAGGGCATCCACATTTGTAAAAGGAATACTACTAAATCTTAAATCACATGTCGAACCCCAGACATAATAGTGGGAGTCTTAACACCCCTCCCTCACCACTACAGATCTGCTAGACAGAAAATCAACAGAGAAATAAGCGTTCTAACAGATGTTATGACTCAAATGGGCTTAACAGATATCTATAGAACATTTCACCCAAACGCAAAAAAATATACCTTCTCAACACCTCATGGAACCTTCTCTAAAATTGACCACATACTCAATAACAAAGCAAACTTCAACAAACACAAAACAATTGGAATAACCCCCTGTGTCTTATCGGGTCATCATGGCTTAAAGTTAGAATTCAAAAACAACACTAATTACAGAAAGCCCACAAACCCTGGAAACTGAACAATGTTCAAATGAATCAAAGAAGAAATAAAGGAAGAAATTAAAGACTTCCTAAAATTCAATGAAAATGACTGCACAACATAACTACATTTATGGGACACAGTGAAGAAGTTAAGAGGAACGTTCATGGCACTAAATGCCTGCATAAAGAAAGTGGAGAAATCTCACACAAGTGACTTAACAAACGCACCTGAAAGCTCTAAAACAAAAAGAAGCAAACTCACACAGGAGGACTAGATGACGGGAAAAAATCAAATTGAGAGCTGAAATCAAAATAGAAACAAAACAATACAAAACTCAATGAGACAAAGAATTGATTCTTCGAGAAAATCAACAAAATAGACAAACCTTTTTTTTTTTTTCAAACTAACCAAAAGACAGAGAGAATATCCAAATTAACAAAATCAGACTTGAAAATGGGGGCATACCAACAGGCACAGAGGAAATTCAGAGAATCACCAGGTCTTACTTTAAAAACCTGTACTCTACAGAATTGGAAAACTTAAAGGAAATGGACAACTTTCTGAATAAGTACTACATACCAAAATTAAATTAAGACCAGACAAGCAAATTACATAGGCCTATAACCTCTAAGGAAATAGAAGCAGTCATCAAAAGTCTCCCAACAACAACAACAAAAAGCCCAGGACCAAATGGTTTCAGTATAGAATTCTACAAGAATGTCAAAAAAGAATTAATACATACTCCTCAAATTGTTCAACACACTAGAAACATTGTCAAACTCTTTTTATGAGGCTACAGTTACCTTGATACCCAAACCACACAAAGATATAACAAAGAAAGAGAATTACAGACCAATTCCCCTCAGGAACATTGATGTAATATCCAAAAAAAAAAAAAAATACTGGCAAACCAAATTCAAGAACTCATCAAAAAAAATCACCCAAAATGACCATGTAGGTTTCATCCTAGAGGTACAGGGATAGTTCAACATGCAAAAGTTGATCGATGTAATAATACACCATATAAACAAACTGAAAGAAAAAAAAAACACATGGTCATCTCATTAGACGCTGAAAAGCCTTCAACAAAATTCAACAAACTTTCATGTTAAACGTCTTGTAGAAAGCAGGAATACAAGCAACATACCTAAATACATAATAAAGGCAATATACAGCAAGCCAACAGCCAACATCAAACTAAATGGAGAGAAACTCAAAACTATCCCACTGTCATCAGGAACAAGACAAGGCTGTTCACTCTCTCAATGTCTTTTCTATATAGTACTTGAAGTTCTGGGTAGAGAAGTAAGACCACAAAAGCCGACCAAGGGGATACAAATCAGAAAAGAAGCCCATCAAAATCTCAGAAAAATTCTTCACAGACCTTGAAAAAACAGTACTCAACTTTATACGGAAAATCCCAAAACCCAGGATAGCCAAAACAATCCTGTACAATAAAAGAACTTCTAGAGGCATCACAATCCCTGACTTCAAACTCTACTACAGAGCTACAGTACTGAAAACAGCCTGATATTGGCATAAAAACAGACAGGAGGATCAATGGAACTGAATAGTATACCCAGATATCAATCCACACATCTTCAAACATATGATTTTTGATAAAGAAGCAAAAAAATGGAAAAAGAAAGCATATTTAACAAATGGTGCTGGCATAACTGGATATCAACATGTAGAAGAATGAAAATAGACCCATATCTATCACCATGCACAAATTCAAGTCCAAATGGATCAAAGACCTCAAAATAAAGCCAGCCACATTGAACCTTAAAGAGGAGAAAGTGGGAAGTACTCTTGAATGCATTGGCACAGGAGACCACTTCCTAAATATAACCTCAGCAGCAAGACACTGAGAGAAATAATCAATAAATGAAACCTCCTGAAACTGAAAAGCTTCTGTAAAGCAAAGGACAGTCAGCAAGACAAAACGACAGCCTACAGAATGGGAAAAGATCTTCACTAACCCCACATCAGACAGAGGTCTGATCTCCAAAATATACAAAGAACTCAAGAAATCCATCATCAAAAGAACAAATAATCCATTTTAAAAAATGGAGTACAGACCTAAACAGAGAACTCTCAACAGAGGAATCTAAAATGAAGACACTTAAGGAAATGTTCAACATCTTTAGTCATCAGAAAAATGCAAATCAAAACAACTCTGAGATTCCATCTTACACCTGTAAGACTGGCCAAGATAAAAAACACTGATGAAAACTTATACTGGAGAGGCTGTGGGGAAAAGGGGACACTTCTGCATTGCTGGTGGGAATGCAAGCTGGTACAACCCCTTTGGATGTCAGTGTGGCGATTTCTCAGAAAATTAGGAAAAACCTTCCTCAAGAGCCAGTAATACCACTTTTGGGTATATATCCAAAGGATGATCAATCATGTCACAACGACATGCGCTCATCTATGTTAATAGCAGCTTTGTTTGTCATAGCCAGAACCTGGAAACAACCTAAATGTCCCTCGACCAAAGGATGGGTAAGGAAAATGTGGTACATGTACACAATGGAGTACTACACAGCAGAAAAAAATAACGATATCTTGAATTTTGTAGGAAAATGGATGGAGCTAGAAAACATCATTTTGAGTGAGGTAACCCAAACACAGGAAGACAGTTATCACATGTACTCACTCATAGGTGGTTTTTAAACATAAAGCAAAGAAAACCAGCCTACAAACCACAATCCCAGAGAACTTAGACAACATTGAGGACACTATTGGATTTTGTGAGAGAGGCTCTATTCTTATTTGCTTTGTGAAGCTCCGAATGTCTCTTTCCATTGGATGCTCGTATCTTTCCTTCAATTGGGGAAATTTTCTCCTGTAACTTCATTGAATATTTTCTATGCTATTTATTTGTACTTAAACTCACTCTATCCTACAGTTCATAGATTTTTGACTCTTGACTCTTGATCAGTTCTGATTGTTGAATATTGCTGATAGCATTGCTAAAGAAAATCTGGGGGAGTTGGAGAGATGGATCAGTGGTTAAGAGCACTGGCTGCTCTTCCAAAGGACCCAAATTCAATTCCCAGCTCACATGCCAGCTCACAACTGTCTGTAACTTAAGTTCCAGTGGGTCCGACTCCCTTAAACACCAATGCATATGTAAATATAAACTACACACACACACACACACACCATTGTCTCCAATGGCTGGAACCTTGCCAGCAGGAAAACTGTGATGAAATTCTAGGTGAAGCAGAGGCTTGGAGTGTGGTACACAGACTGTGCAGGTCGGAGCTTTCCTGTACTGGGAGGTGATGAGAGCCCTGAACACGTTCCAGTGCTTAGCATGTGTACTAGGTCACAGGCACGTGATAAATCTGCAGAGCTGGGGCAGGCTAAGACTTCACAGCCTTTCTCCTCTGCATGCTTTTCTGTGATCCTGTTAGCTCTTCGTAACCCCAGATGCTCTTCCTGTCTCTGTCTTTGGAATTAAGTCTGTCCTTTGGTAACCCCACCCCACTCTTCTCATTCACAAAGCCACATGAAGACAGCCTCTGAACTGCCCAGGCTGTTGCTGCTGTGTGCTACGTTTACAAAACAAAACAAAACAAAACAAAACAAAACAAAACAAAACAAAACAAAACAAAAAAAAAACCCTTTTCTTATTTTCAACAAGATAATTGCAGTGGTTTGAAAGAAAAATGCCCCCAAAAGGAGTGGCACTATTAAGAGGTGTGGCCCTGTGAGAGGAAGTGTGTCACTGTGGGGACAGGCTTTGAGGTCTCTGCTGCTCAA
>NW_026067917.1:2038991-2045040 GCF_014885135.2 Alexandromys fortis | reverse complement strand
CCAGGCTGGTCTCGAACTCACAGAGATCCGCCTTCCTCTGCCTCCCGAGTGCTGGGATTAAAGGCGTGCGCCACCATCGCCCGGCTTCATCTTTATCTTTACTCTGTAAACTTTTATCTATTTTTATTTTTTATTTTTAACTTTTGAAGCTTTTCTTCTTAAAAAGCTAAAACCAGAAAGGAAAAGGAAGGGAGAAATGATGTAATTATAATACCGACAAAAAACAAACAAAAGAAAAAAACAGCCAGGGTCTGTGTTGATGCCCATGGTTCCTGTTACAACCAAAGGACATGAAGGTGCCTGGGGTCTAGGCCATGACCTAGAGCCATGTTGGTACCCAAGGGCCCCACTGCCTCCAGGGCCATGCCTATCTGAATGGCCTGTGCTGCCATCCGGGGGCCATGGTGACATCCAGGCCTGAGCTGTTGCCAAGGGCTATGTCTGCCCATGGTCCTGCTGCAACTGAGGTCTGTGTTGATGTCTGTAGTCTGTATTACCACCAGGGGCCACACGAAACATGTGTGTTGAAATCCGAAGGCCGTGCTGAGCTGCCCACCCTTCACTGGCCCTGGGAGACCTGGCCCTGCCCCCTCACTGGCCACTGCAGCGAGAGAGTTGGTCCTATCCCTCATGGAAGAGCTGGCCCTGCCCTTGACCTTTCATGGGAGAGTTGGTTCCAGCCCTCACCATGAAGGTGGAAGCGCAGACCCCCATGGTCTGAGCACAGGACAGCTGATCCCAACAGTCTGGGCAGGAGAGCTGACTCCGCCCCTCACCTGAGAGGGGCGGTCCTAGAGGAGGCCCAGACTGACCAAGTCAGCTACCACCCAGGCCCATATCCAGTCCTTGAGTTGACCGGCCCCAACATCTACCCCATCGAAGACCTGCTGTAGTGTGTGAAGGGAACCATAGTTGTGAAACCATAGCTGCAGGATCTCCACAATGTGGAATAACAGGAGGAGATCTGAGAGTTTTGGTGAGGGCCCAGAAGCCAGAGGCCTTGAACCAGACCAACAACTCATTATAATAAACATTTGAAAGTGAAACTGTTTATATAAACGGGTCTACTGCGTGACATACTGCATCTCCCAATGCCACTATGATGAATGAAGAAGTGATGGAGAGGCAGGAAGATGGGGGATCAAAGTGTATTTTTGTTTTGTTGTTATTGTTTTGTTAGTTTGTGATTAACTTTTTAAAATTTTCTTTTGTGGGGAGAGACACTGCAAGGATGAAGGGCAGATATGGAGGAACTTAGAAATCAGTGAGATTGGGACACATGATGCGAAATTCCCAAAAAAAATCAATTAAAAAATTATGTTTTTTTTTGTTTTTTAAAGTTAAAACCCAATGTACTCGCTGGGCTGTAGTGGATTACATGCATTTAATTCCAGCACTCGGGTGGCAGAAGAAGGTAGACCTCTGTGAGTTCAAGGCCAACCTGGTCTACAAAAAAAAAAAAAAAACCCAACAACACAAGGACCCCACCCCCACACCAGGTCAGAGCAATCCTGTAGGTGGGTGAGTCTTAAAGATTAGGGCCCACCCAGGGTGACCTTGCCAGACAATCCTCTGGGGCTGGGCACCACCACCCTGGCCACCATATGCACCTCTCAGCTGCCACCCCTGGAGTTCCTGTGGTGACCCCATTTCCCTCACCCTCTTCAGAAACCAAGGGTATTCTAGGCTACACAGGGTCAAGGTCACCAGCACCACTGTTTCCTCCTGGGCTAGTCCCACTGGAAGGTTTATAGGAGCAATGATCCATCTTGCTGGGCCTTCCTGGGGTAGTTTATGGTACTCTTCTTTCCTCTTTCCTTTTAATTTAATTTAATTTAATTTTTTTTTGAGACAGAGTCTCACTGTATAGCCCAGGCTAGCCTCAAACTCAGGGCATAGTGTAGGCTGGCTCTGAACCCCTGATTCTCCAGCCTGAGCCTTCCACAAATGTTAGATTTCTCACATAAATCATCACATCTGACTTGAGTTAACTTTTTTAAAGTGTTAGGAGCAGAAAGCGCACACTGTACAATAAAGAGTATAGTGTGCTAAGTACATCCACCAACAACATAGACATTACCATCATGAGCTACTAAATATTGATTTTTGTATTGTACATAGCTGTTGGTGCTAGACTTCTACGGAATGGCCAGTGCAATAAGTTTGTTTCCACCAATATGACCATAACCCCCCCCCCCCCAACAAAAACCACGTTGTGCTGTGATGACAGTTAAAACATCATGATCATCTCATGGTACCGCCACAAATGTTCTGGATCATTGACCTGGAATGTAATTACTTGACACATGATTAGCTCAGTAAGAGCCAAGAGCAAACTTCTGATCAGAAACAAAGGAAACCAGGAAACAATGGCTTGATAGCTTAAAGCGAGATGATCAAAGTAACAATCTCTATGCTGTGAACGGTTTCTTCAATAACGAAGGAAAACAACATTTCAATGGGAAAAACCAAGAGAATTAGTCACTTGCACAGCTCACTAGAGAGATGTTTGGGGGAAGGGTGGGAAGCAGAACTTTTGAATGCAACAAAAGCAATAAAATCGAAGCATTCAGATAAATCCGCTGTGTGGAATTTTGATCGCATTTTGACGTCCTCAAGACTGTCAATAAAATTTGCTTTGAATCAGAGGGTTGAGTTAGCTACTAGCTAACTAAAATTAACCACAGAGGTTATGGAGGACGGAGGACAGAATAGAAAGACAGGAGGCACTTAGAGGGGTTCTTGGGTGGTGGGGGGGGGAAGAGGTTGATTCTTTGTCATTTTTCTGATCATTCAGGTTCTTACTCTGATATCTGGCCCCTGAGTTTTTATTGGTAA
The DNA here is from genome assembly GCF_014885135.2 of Alexandromys fortis. Classification (NCBI taxonomy): domain Eukaryota; kingdom Metazoa; phylum Chordata; class Mammalia; order Rodentia; family Cricetidae; genus Alexandromys; species Alexandromys fortis. The sequence continues at coordinate 2,042,202 of NW_026067917.1, read as the reverse complement.
AGAATAATTAGATAAACACATCATAAATCTAAGAGTGTTTACTGTATAGACAATAATATTAATAGCTTTTTATTTTGAAATCTGGGAAAATTCTAAGCAATTGTATATTAAAAGGGAGGAATGTTAATTTTTTTCTAATATTTCAGCATTTTCTGAAAAGAAGGTAAATTTTGCAATAGACACTGGATTTTTAACAAACCAAAAATACATGTTGTAAGAATTAAGGTAACACTGAGTTTAATAAAATAGTAGATAACTTAATTCACCAATTAGGCATGTACCAAAATCAGAGATATAGAATCCATTTAATAGGTAGACATATTTGATTAAGCAAAAGAGTTTTTATTGACAAAATCACTTCAGGGGTCAGTAACTCGTGTAGATCACCAAACTCTTAAATAACTGCTGCTTATTTTTATATCTTTTGTTTTGCCATCTTATCATTATTTCTGAGTTGACTGTTTCCACAAAGGCTAGGTTAGAAATACTGAATGCTGTGCATTTTACTCTTAACTAATAATAAGGCGGCATTAAACATGCCAAATAACCGAATGTCATGTAAACTGGTTACACAGCCAGCTCATTTACACTGAATTAGTAATTCACTCCGTCTGCAGTTTGTGTTAATTAAGGAAAGATTATTCCGTGTTACACATTTACATAATCGCACAAGTGTCTCCTTCTCTCCCCTGTGGGAGTCTGGAGTGTTCATGTGGAAGTTCTGCCCCAAGCCCCCTCCGCTGAGAGTTGCCTCAGTCTAGACTCTGCACCCCAGAAAGTCTGCCAAACCGTGACCCTTTCCCAGAGATGCTCAAGACCACTCCCACAGGGTATTTAAACTGCCCCCAAAGGACAGGTTTTTCCAGTCTTTCTTCCTTGTTGGGGCGGGGAGGGGGAGGTGCTGGGGGGAGGCTCGAAAGCCATCCAGGAGCATGGTATCTATTAAACCTAGGATTTTTCTAATTTGGTTTGACTTGGTCTGATTTGGATTATGGGGTGCATAAATTTTTCACTCATGGTTTTACTCCTTAAAAGGGGCCCAAGAGATGGATTCAGAGCTGTTCCTTTATCCCGATTTAGGAGGCATTCACTGGTCAGTTCTTGGGTACACCCCATATAAAAAAAAAAAGTTTGCTTCAAATTTGGCTCAAATTATGGTAGTGGCTTTAAAGGGATGAACAGACCCAAATTTAGTTCCTTGCACCCACAAGAAGGCTCACAGCCACCTATAACACCGGTTTCAGGGTTACAACGTCTTCTTCTAGCCTCTGGGGGACCCAGGCACAGATGTAGTGTTGCGAGGTATCCACCAGAGAAGACTACTTAAACATGGATTCAAGCCAATAGAAAGTCTTTGTTAGCTAGCTGGGGATCACACTGGGTATTCAGGACCCAAGTGCAGTACCCAGCCTTTCTCAGAGAGTGGGCTTTTAAACACAAAACCCACACCCTAGCTTGACAACTCAGTTAGCAAGAACAGTCAACCAGAAACAGCACTAACGAGGCCAAAAAGCAAGGTTAGTACGTTTAGGGACTTTCCTAGAACTCTGAACTCTGATGGATTAGGTGTTTGCTTTCGTTTTGGTAGGAGTTGCTGTCTTATATATGCTAGATGCCAAGGCCTGAACGGTATTTACATCATGGCGTCAGTTATGTCAAGGTCCGGGGATCTGTTACTGTGGTACGATAAAATACAGGCAGGCACTCATGCATACACATAAAACACAAATAAGTCCTTTTTAAAAGTTAAAATAAAAAAAAAAGTTAAAATAAGTTCGAGACCAGCCTGGTCTACAAGAGCTAGTTCCAGGACAGGCTCCAAAACCACAGAGAAACCCTGTTTCGAAAAACCAAAAATAAATAAATAAATAAATAAAAATAAATAAATAAAAAGTGAAAATATTAATCAGTGTTGTGCTATATAAAGAAAGTTGCATGAGTTTTGTATACAACTATACTTTAATAAAATCTTAATAAAAATCTTAGTAGTGCTTATGAAAAATGCATATGAATGTGTGTGTTGTGTGTATATATTTATCAAAACCAAGATAGCACACTTTGCCGTTGGCAGTCCAGAGAGTCCTCACGGGTCTGGTAATGGGAAAGCAGATTTTAGCTTATAGGTTCAGGAAACACCTTGGCAGACACACCCAGAAAAAAATGTAATACAGGCTCTAAATATTCCTTTACCCCATCTGGCTAACACATGAAGTTAGCTGTCATGTCTTGCCTGCCTGCATTATTTAGAATCTGTGTCTACTTAACTGAGTCTACGTGCATAGTAAAGCTTTACTCATTAGGATGCTCCTGGTGGGGGAGGGAAGGGAGCATTTTTCTGCCATCTCTGTATCTTGTTCACTAAATGTCAATTTTGAAATAATCCAAGACCTAAAATTCAGATTTAACTTGGCACTAACTTGTTTTTGTCACTGAAAATCATTTCTCTAGGCTTAGTGTCTCTTCTCGCAAAACGTCTTTGACTTTGTGTCTTAAATTAACTTGATGTTCTGGAACAAAAATGTTTCTGCAAATCCAGAGTTTGTCTTCTTCTTCATAGAACAAACAGATGCAGAGCTGGCACAGTGGGTAAAAGTGCTTGCCACTCAATCTTGATAGCCCGAGTTGTGTCCCGGGAACCCTTGGTGGAGGTAGAGGACTGATCGATGGAAGTTGTTCTCAGACTTTATACACACACATACACAACACACACACACACTGAATCACATGTCTACACACACACAACACACACACACTGAATCACATGTCTACACACACACACACATGCACACTGTATACACATACACACAAAATACAACTAATAATTATACATTTAAAAATAAAGACTTCACATATGTGTTCCTGGCTGGAAGAGAACCCATGTGGTGGTTATGTGTCAATTAAGTACCTGAGATGTGTGCACGAGATCCTGGATTTGAGTCCCAACACCCACATAAAACGCTGTGAATGGTCACATACTGCGTGTGACTATTTTTTGAGTGTAGCAACTACCATCTTCGGAGGGGTTGGAAGAAAGGAAATTGTGATCGGAATACACTTCATGGAAAAAAGAGTTTCAACAACAACAAAAAGATTGCAAGCGTTAAAAACAAAATTTAATTTGCATGTAATAATAATAATAATAATAATAAGGCCTTTTCAATGAATCTGAAAAAGAATAAGGTGGAGTAATAATGGCAAATAACCAATGCTG
>NW_026067917.1:1991491-2033991 GCF_014885135.2 Alexandromys fortis | reverse complement strand
GGGAGCCATCCCTATTCAAACCATCACACACTGAGCGTGTGTTTTTGAGGTTTCTCCACTTCGCAGTATGTGTCTGTGTTTTATTATTTTTATGATCGAATAATATTCCATTGGATGTGTCTCCTTCAGATCCTTCTGCATTGTTCTACCGAACATCTGGGTTGTGTCTACCTTTCGGCTGTCAGGAAGAGAGCTGCTGTGAACATGTGTTATGCATCAAACTGTTATCCATATCTAGTCAAATGCGACTCAAATGCACAACTTGGGCCCAGGACTTCTTATAAAAACGTTAGCAAGCATTTGACTATCTTTCCTGAACTGGTTTCAATCAAAGCCCCTATACTGTCATCAAAGTTTTGATTTCTCCCATTTCTTTGTTCCTGGTTTTACTACTCAATAAATCAAGAAAATATATGGAGCGTCTCCTAATCCTTGCTACATTACTGTAAACATGTACGTCTAAAACTAGAATCCAAGATAAGCCTTTGTAGCCGATGCCGCCATCACATCCAGTCATATAAACAAGGAGCTATTACCATCAGTCAGAGATGCTAAAATGTTTCCAACTGATTGTTTACAGCAGAGGGTAGGGTGAAATTGCCTGAGAATCTCTATGTGGGTCAATCAGGGTAGCCTAGATGTATATAGATTTCTTTAGGTTACAAATTGTGGAAATCATTTCTTCACACTCTGATGAACTCATTTTCACTTATTATTTTTTCTGACTAACAGTCAAATTTCAAAGTCACTGAAATTGATGGTATAATTTTAGCTACAGTTTCATAAATACATCTTGCCAGGTCCTCATTCATCATCCAAGATATCTATAGTTTTGGTGCCGTTTCTCTGCTTACCAGCCCGAATGGTCCCCACTCTGCTTCCATTCTTAGTTCCACTAGGTCAATGTAAATTTGTAAGAACTAAAGATTTGGCAACATCTGTGCCTCATATTCATGTGCGTGTGTGCGCACGCGCACACACACACACACACACACACACACACACACGACCTAAAGACTTCAGTTCTTGTTGTTGTTGTTGTTTTGTTTTGAGACAGGGTTTCTCTGTGTTGCCCTGGCTGTCCTGGAACTCACTCTGCAGACCAGGCTGGCCTCAAACTTACAGAGATCCACCTGCCTCTGCCTCCCAAGTAATAAGACTTTAGCTTTTTATGAGCCAATAGTTTGCAAGTATTTACTACAACTGTCTCTAAATAAGTCCCGGGATGAACTGGGTACAGGTTTAACAATGATGTAAGGAAAGTTTCAGGCAGGCAAAGAGGTACTGTCTTTGTAGCTCACAGAAACCTCTCCAAGTCATCGCCTGCTCTGGTCACGTCAGTTCTGCTCTTCCAGCCAGGATGTGGCCCCCACTCACAGAGGCAGCTGCCAGTGGGTGGGAAATGTTTCTTTGAGTTAAGACTTTGAACTAGGCAGGCAGAAACCGAGCGATCACCTAGGAATTAAGTAAAATCTAACTGCAAATATCTAAGGTTGTAATAAATTACTGGCAGATAAAGCTTTCTGTCATATTTGCTCATATACTAAATGTAATTTTTCAATGTTCAACCTCCTTAAAAATTATTAGGGGGCCAGGCGGTGGTGGCACATGCCTTTATTCCTAGCATTCGGGAGGCAGAGGCAGGCAGATCTCTGTGAGTTCGAGGCCAGCCTGGTCTACAAGAGCTAATTCCAGGACAGGAACCAAAAGCTACGGAGAAACCCTGTATCAAAAAAAAAAAAAAAATTAGGGGATGTGAACAATTGAATACCACCATACTATCTCTTAAATATTCAAGAATTAATAAGAAAAGTAAGCTCATTCACACTTGAACTACCTTTTTGAGGTTGGGTTTTTGCAATGTGCTTCTTTCAACATTGAAGTACTGCAAGGGAGTCAAGCAAGGGTCCTGAGTTTGAAGCTAGACTGAGCTTTGCAGTGAGACCTGTTTCAAACCCAGAAGCAACCAGGCGTGGTGACGGTCTTTGTGAGGTGGAGATGGGAGGGTCAGGTGTTCAAGGCCAGCCTCCACAACCTAGTAAATTTGAGGCCAGGCTGGATTGCACAAGACCCCAAAACAAATCAGAAGTGAAGAACTACCACTTCAACTAATAATAATTTCCATTTACACTGTTGTTGCAATTTTTTCTCACCAATTCATTTCCTCCTGTGGAGGAACTGTGCAGAATACAGGGCTGCTCGAGCGTGCTTGGGGTAGGTGCCACAAGGCTTTGTTGCCCTGAGGGGGTCTAAGCTTCAATTAGGCAAGGTTAGAGATGGATTCCCAGGCTCCACCCTGGACCTTCAGGATCAGATTCTGCACAAGGAAATGGGGAGTGACTTGCTCTGGGAACTCTAGCGATGAATCTGGGGTTAGAATGTCTGTATTTGATAGATTTGCAGGTTTGAAGCCTGGCATCTGGCCATCCTGAATTATAATAGACAAGTGACCAGAGTCCCAGAGAGTGCCCTCCATTTTTCTTACAAAAAGAATCGATTTGGAGTTTCTCTTGTGTCTGATATAAACCATCAATTGCTTCAAACTATAAAACATTCTAGAGTCAGGAATCAAGGCATGTGGCCTTGGCATGCTATCTATTTTCTTTGTCGATTTTTCAGCATCAAATATTATTAGCACTGAGAGTAATAAAATTTACTTTATTTTCACTAGTAAACAAATAGCCCCTAGTTAAATAACTAACAGAATCAAACAATAAACCAGATTGGTGTGGGATTCCCCTGTGTATGCTGTGAATACTATTGGTTAATAAAGAAACTGCCTTGGCCTGTTGATAGGGCAGAACTTAGGTAGGCAGGAAAAACTAAATTGAATGGGAAAAAGGAGTCAGAGTCAGAGAGAAGCTAGGTAGCCCCCATTGGAGACAGATGCTGGGAACTTTACCCGGTAAGTCACAGCTTCATGGCAATACACAGATTTATAGAAAAGGGTTAAATTAATATGTAAGAGTTAGTCAATAAGAAGCTAGTGCTAATGGGTCAAGCAGTGTTTTAAATAATAGAGTTTCTGTGTGATTATTTTGGGGCTGAGCAGTAGGGAAAGGAACAAACAGCCTCCCTCCAACACCTGATACAGAAAACAAGTAAAATATAAGCTCATTTACCAGAAAGCTCTCCTTGGGAAGTATGACTTACTAGCGTTTTCCGTAAACAGGCCTGCGTACTTCTTGTTTGTTTTGTTTCGTTTGTTTGTTTTAAACAAAGATAATGCTTATTGCACAAGGTGGTTGATGCCTTTAATACCAACACACTGGAGCCAGAGGCAAGTGGCTCTCTACTAGTACAAGGTCAGCCAGGCCTACTGAATGAACTCCAAGGTCAGTGTGGGACACAGTGAGACTTTGCCCAAATAAATAAATAAATAAATAAATAGCATTTTTCTTCCAGTTCCTCATTGCCACACAGTAGACTAGTAATAATACCCTCCTTTCTGACCAAAAACCATGTTCCCCCCTTTGTTAATCAAAATGATTCTATAATTGGATCTATCTAAAGAGAGTTTTTTTTTAAATCCAGATACAAAAAGAATGGTGACATATTAAAATGATTATTGGGGTTGTTGGGGTTCATCTACTAGAAAATAGGGCTTTCTAGGAACAATTTCTAATTCCAGGACAGGTGATTATGGAAAAGAATAGGTGTGAAATTTAGGGGACCAACCTGGAGATGGTAATAAATAACTTCTACAATATTTACATTTTTTTAGTGTTTTCCCTTGTTTGTATTATTTTAAATATTTATTTTATTTTTGACTTACATGTATTTATGTGCACATGCATTGTAGATTCCTGCATAGGCCAGAAGAGGGTATTGTTAGGTCTCAAATCCAAGACAAATGGCTAACTGAGGTGCCTATTTAACGTATCAAAGTCGACCTGACCACCAGGTCCTCCCAGCATCCCTTAGTCCCTACCTGCTATACGGGCATGATTGGCATACCCTACCCCCTACCCTAAACTCGTCCCCCAGCTGCCTTTCCCAGCCATTTTGATTACCCAGCCTTTTTTCTACCTTTTACTGTATTGGCTCTCTGCCCCATCTCCTTACATGGCCCAGCTCAGGGTCCTGTCCACTCTGGATTCTCCCAGATGTCCCTGCTTCTGGCTATACTCTCCTTTTTTATCTACAATAAACTTTCTCCGCCACCTTACCAAGGAGCAGTCATGTCCTTCCTTTTATAATTCTTTGTCTCATTCAGGGATCCTATTCCTTAGAACTGGAAATACAGGCAGTGTGAGTTACCCAACATATATGTTGGAAACTTAATCCAGTCTTCTGCAAGAGCAACAAGCAAGCATTGTTATTCATTGAGCTATCTCTCCAGTCCCCTTGTGGGTATTTTTGTGGTGGTGAGCCATCTGAGGTCACAGTGAGCATGTTAGGAGAGACTAAAAGAGGCAGGAAGAGTCTCTAAGCAGTCAGGTGTTTGAGGGGAAATGCTGCAGAAGGGTCATTTCCTCCAGGCCTGAGATGACCTCCTGCCACCGCCACTTTGGAGCCAAAACTGCTGTGGTGACCTAAGAGTAGACCTTGACCTTGTAGTTATGGTAACGGAATAAACAAAACGTCGTAGTGATAACTAACTCTACAGTAACAGCAATAGGGGTGTTAGTATTCCTTAAGAAGGGGGCGTCACCAGATCCTCACCTAGGGTTTCACCATCTACTCCCCTCCATGCCCACCTGCAACTGCATGTGACTTTTGATTGGAGTACTTAAGTGTGTAGGAGATGTCAGGGACAAAGGGCCTGGGGACATATTGCAGCCTGTCAAACAACCTTTTCTTGGAATCTGTCCAGGAGAGCTGTTAGCCAAATTCAGGAGGCATTTGAAACTCTAAATAGACAACGACGATAGAAGAAACTCTCCATGACCCGTCTCTCATGACTAGTCAAGATGTCAGAAATGCAAAGAAAAAAAACAATACTGAAAGCTGCAAGAAAAAAAATTCAAACTCTCAAAGTAAACATTTGGGCATAACACCAGCTCTTTATCACCAACCCTGAGCGTCTGGGATATATGAGATTATATTTTTCAGGCCCTGAAAGTAAATAACCGCCAACCAAGATGGTCATATCCTGCAAAGCTATCATCTACAATAAATGAAAAATAACATTTTAAGACAATCTCAAACGAAGGCAGTTCATGATCACAGCTTCAGCGCCATAGGAGATGCTAAACCCAGAGGACAATCGGTCTCAATCATGAGAGCACAGGAGAGAATAACCTTCATGAAAGTAACAGACGATGAACAAAGGAGGCCTTGGAAGGAATCCACCATGTCCTACACAGTAAACAAGCAAACCCTTAATATTATGAGGGAAAAAGAACAATCACCAAACAAACAAAAACAAAAAAATTCCAGCTAACAAAACTACAATAATTATCCCTCTGTAATAACCTTATAGGTAAAAGTGGCCTCAACTCAAGAGGAGTATTTGACAGCCAGACTAGATTACAGAACTAGATTTTACTACCTGGTGTTTTCAGGAAGCTCGTTCTTATTGGTATAAACACCTATTGACTGAGAGTTAAACATGAAAGACATGTGTCAAGTAGAGTGGAAGAAGCCAATGTGATCATGAACATACTAATAATGGGGACAACTCATCAGGAATATGTAACAACTGCATATATATGCACAAAATGTTGAGATGTGCAAATTTGCAAAAGAAACCCAAAAAACAAAATAATCACTAATAGACATAAAGGGCCAGATAGGTCCTGATAGAGTAATAGTGGGTAACATCCATACTAGCACACTCTGATTTTTAGATAGATAATCCAAATAAAAATCAGCAGAGAAGCCTCAGAGTTCAATTACAACATCAACAAAAGGGACTAAAAAGCTTTTTTTTGTTGTTTGTTTGTTTGTTTGTTTTTGAGGCAGGGTTTCTATGTGTGTAGCCCTGGCTGTCTTGGAACTCACAGAGATCTGATTACCTCTTCTTCCCAAGTTTGGGTATTAAAGGCTCGTCCCACCATTGCCTGGCCCAGAACACTATACATATACTTGGAGACTTAACAACACAGTCTTGAATGAGCAAAGGGTTATTAAAGAATCTAGGGAGGAAACTTAAATAATTCCTAGAATCAAATGAAAATGAAAGTTTATTAGAACCTTTGGGGTGCAGCTAAGGAAACCCGAAGAGGAAAATTTGCAGCTACAATGCATTGAATATACATATAAAGTTGGCAAAGAACAAATTTCACTAATTTTTTAAAAACTAGACATATCTCAAATTAATAACTTAATGATGCATCTTGAGAGCTTAGGGAAATGAGAATAATACAAACCCCAAAGTAGTAGACAACAAAACTAATAAAGATCAAGGAAGAAATAAATGAAACAGATACTAAAAGGACAAAGTTAATTCTTTTTTAAAAAAGAAAAAAAAGAGGGACTGAAGAAATGACTCAGAGGTTAAGAACACTATTTGCTTTCCCAGAGGACACAGGTTCAATTCCTAGCACCCATATGTCAGTTATCAACAGTCTGTAACTTCAAGATCTGACACCCTCACACAGATATACATGCAGGCAAAACGCCAATGCACATAAAATGAGGATAATTATTTAAAAATAAAATGAAATAAAAAGAAACAACCTCTAGCCATGCTAACCAAATACGAGAGAGAAAAGATCCAAATTAATAGAACTAGACAAAGATGGTGAGATTACAATAGATTCCACTGAAATTCTGAGAGTCGTTGGGAATATTTTGAAAACTTCTATAAACAAAAAATTTGGGGGAAATCTAAAATAGATGGATAAATTGAACATATGTGGCCCACCAAAGTTAAATCAAGAAGATTTGAACAACCAAGAAAAGCAACATAATCGAAGCAAATAATATCCATCAAATAAAAGCCCAGAATACACAGCAAATTCTGCCAAACCTTCTAAGTAGAACTGGCTCCAATGCTCCACGTAAACCATTCCATTAAAAATCAAATAAACAGATAAACACTACTAAACACAAGTCTGTGAACTGAGGTGTGTTTCTTGTATACAGCAGGTAAACAGATGATGTTTTCATATCCAATGTGTTAGCCTGTGTCTTTTCATAGGTGGACTGAGTCCATTGATATTAAGGGATATTAATGACTAGTGATTGCTAGTTCCTACTATTTTTGTTTTTGTGTAGGGGTGGTATTGGGTGTGCATTTCTCTTCTTTAGGATTTCCTGGTGTGGAATTATCTATTTCCTGTGTTTTTGTGGATGTAGCTAATTTCCTTGGGTTGGAATTTTCCTTCTAGTACTCTCTATAGGGCTGGATTTGAAGATAGGTATTGATTAAATCTGGTTTTGTCATAGACTATCTTGTTTTCTCCATCTACATGTATTGAAAGCTTTCCTGAGTATAATAGCCTAGGCTGTGTTCTCTTAGGGTCTGAATAACGCCTGACCAGGACCTTCTCTGAATTGTTTGCATTGAGAAGCTGAGTGTAATTCTGATAGGTCTGACTTTGTATCTTATTTGGCCTTTTTGCTTCGCAGCTCTTAATATTCTTTCTTTATTCTGTATCCTTTGTGTTTTGATTATCATGTGGTGAGGGGACTAGGGGCTTTTTCTTTTTTGGTCCAATCTATTTGGTGTTGTGTAAGCTTCTTGTATTTTCATAGGCATATCCTTCTTTAGATTTGGAAAGTTTTCTTCTATGATTTCATTGAACATAATTTCTGTGCTTTTGAGATGGAGTTCTCCTTCTATTCCTAATATTCTTAGGTTCAGTTTTTTTTCATGATATCCTAGATTTCCTGGATATTTTATGTTAAGAATTTGTTGAAATTAGCATTTTCTTTGACTGTATCTATTAGAGGATATCTATTTCCTCTATCGTATCTTCTACGCACGAGGTTCTCTCATCTGTCTCTTGTATTCTGTTCTTTATGTTTGCTTCTGCAGTGTCTGATCATTTATTCAGATTTTCCATTTCCAGAGTCCCCTTGTTTTTTTTTTTTTCCTTATTGTCTTTATTTCAGTTTTCAAGTCTTGAACCTTTCTTTTACCTGTTTGATTGCTTTTTCCTCGTTTTCTTAGTGGGATTTGTTGATTTCTTCCTTTTTTTTTTTTTTTTTTGTCTTTTCATCCACTTCTTTAGTGGGATTTTTCCTTTCTTCTTTAAGGGCCTCAATCATCTCCATCAAGTTATTTTTAAGGTAATTTTCTTCTGTTTCATCTACATTGGGGTGTTCAGGTCTTGCTGTTGTAGAACTACTAATTTCTGGTGGTGCTGTATTGCTCTTAATGCTATTGAGTGTATTCTTACCCTGTTGTCTACCCTTCTCTTCCTCCAAAGGGAACAGATGGGGCCTGTGTTTCTGGGGAGAGGGGTCCTTTTTCTTCTAATGGGTGTAGTTGTGGGCTGTGGTTCTGATGACGGCTCCTTCAGGTGTAAGCAGGGCAGAGCCTCTGGTAATTGTTTCTCCAGGTGCCTATGGGATCAAGGCTCAGATGGTCGCTCCTCCTGGTGCAGGTGAGGCTCCAGAGACAATCTCCGGAGGCCACTGCTGTCACCACAGCTTATGATGCTGCTGTGGCTTCCTCCCCTTGCTTCCTGGCTGCCTGCCCACTGCATTGCTGAGTCTTCCTCTCTCAGAGGCCTGGCCCACCTGCCGCACTGCTCCAGGTCACTGTTTTGCTTTGGTTCCTTCCTGCTCATCCACCGAAAATACGAGGAGAGAGGAAGATAATGTGTTTTTGTTGTTTGTTTTAACTGAGTACTAGGACACCTTCCTTTTCCCAGGAATAGTAACTAAAAGCATACAGCACTCTGAAATTCCCGGTGTTCTCAGCTCCCACTGCAAGGAGAGCTGTTGGTAACTTGCAGAGGCATGCCACCCTTACTGAATAGGGCACTAATACAATCTGTCCTACCTATCTTTGGATCCTTTCTGTATTTTAAGAAATATAATTGTAATTAACAATCAAGGCAATATCTATAAAAACGAGGTAGAACGGTGAATATTAAATATAAATCAAAGGGCTAAAGATGCAACATAGTTCGTGCAGTACTTGCCTAGCATGCATGAAACCCTGCGTGGTTCAGTCCTCGGCATTGCACACACCGGCAGTGATGGCATAAGGCTGTAATCTCAGGGAGGTAGAAGCAGGAGGATCAGAAGTTCAAGATCATCCTCAACTAGACAGGGAGACAGAGCAGAGGCCAGTCTGGACTAGAAACCCTTTCTTTCTTTTTTTTTTTTTTTTGATTTTTTCGAGACAGGGTTTCTCTGTAGCTTTGGAGCCTGTCCTGGTGCTAGCTCTTGTAGACTAGGCTGGCCTAGAACTCTCAGAGATCCGCCTGCCTCTGCCTCCCGAGTGCTGGGATTAAAGGCGTGCACCACCACCGCCCAGCCTAGAAACCCTTTCTGAAGAAAAATAATAATACATTGGAGTTTAAGGATATAATCCTAAACTGGATAATTTCCTTTGATTATGACCTAGTAATTCTACAATATTTCCCACTATATCTCTTTTAGATAATTGGTATATAGTACTAATAAAACTATATTGTTCTATATTCATGTACAGATGTGTTTATGCATGAATATGTATGGAAATTATCTCCTCATTACAGAATATAATATGGAAATATAATGTCTATGATGTGTTGACATAAATATTTCATTGCCTTCTGATATGAGCTTTGGAAAGGAAGGGTTGGATTCCTGTGTGTTGCATTTGAATTACCTCTTCCATGTAATTTGCACACTAAACATGTATGTGGGCTTTAGAGCACTATAACTGCCACGTCTTTATAATATGTTGTTGAATACACAAAGAGCTTCCTTGCCTTTTGAATTAAAATTTCAAAAGTACTAACCCATTTTCAGAAGCAAAAGCACTGATTCAAGGATTCAATAAGATATTCATTAGCACGGAACAACAAAAGCCCTGTTGTAATTACGGTGAGCAATACGTTACGTGATGGGCCTGGGAACCATGCAATGAGCTTCACACATCATAACTCCGCCCCAGCACCGTGGGACAAGCAGCTAGGCACTGCCACCCAGGGTCTCTAATATTTATCCAACGTCCAGAATGTTGTACAAATTAATTTCTGAGAAATCATTTTACAATCATGTAACTAGAGGCGCAAAGCATAAATCCATTACCTCTCCATGGCCATTTGTGTTTAATGAACGCCTGCGTAGCACTGATCATATAAATCTTTTTAGACATTAGAATTGAATTAGTTCTTTTTGCCTGCATAGCAAACCTGTAAGTTGGAGACAGGGAAACTGAGGCACAGAGAAATTGAGTAGCATGCCCTCAAGGTAGTCATCTAAGACTCAAATGCCAGAAGGCTGCTGCATGTGACCCCACGCCCAGTCCTTCCTTCCTAAACATGACACCTAAAAGTGTTTCACCTTGGAGATCATGGCTAGTGATCAGAACCATCTCTGCTGTTTATTTAACTTAAATCATTGCATCTTGTGGGACCTTACAGTCACGGTCAATAAAAGATGCTTGCTTTGCGGCTGGAGGTCTGGCTTGATGATTGATAGAGCATTTTTAGCTTGATCCTCAGGATTGTACAGATTGGAGGGAAAACTGATCTTCTGTTAGTATTGACTAAACACATCCTAGTGGCCAAATGTAAAAAAAAAAAAAATGAGATGAACTGTCAGCTTCTCAATGACTTTACCTTCATTCAGTCCAGAATCTTAAACATAGGCAAGTATTTTCAAGTATCTTAAGGTACCTTTATCAACTGGATAAAAATTTATCAATAGGCATCTAGCCCTCATGCTTTTTTAATTGTTGCAAATAAAATTTGAAGTCTATGAAACAAGCTGGCCCATGAGTCATGAAAGAATTGGACATAAAAGATTTCCAAACTTGAAGTTCTAAGTCCTCGAGGTCATTATTTACCCTTGTAATCTGTTTGCTTTTGCTCTATGTGCACAATCTAGGTCCTGAAACGTATCCATCCTCTGTGATATGGTTGTGTCCAAGCCGTAGACTCAGGCCACAGTTACGGACACTGATTGGTAGGCTTGGCAGTCGCTGTGGACAGGGCAAGGGTTGAATAGACACCAAGAACAAAAGTAGGTTCTCTCTGTGGAACAACTCTGTGAATGGAAAGGGTGGGAAAGGTCAGCCTGCTGCTTTCTGCCCTGAATCCACTCCGGAAGAAAGGACTTCTGCCTGGCATCTCTTCCAGAGGACACAGCGGAAAAGTAATCTTACTAGGTAAGCTTTCTGGAATTTTGGTCAGATTGTATAGATCTTACAGAAACACACACACACACACACACAACACCAATCTATCCCACACCCACTAGACAGAAATAAAATCTTGTTTAAACAGTCGTTGGTCCTGTGAACTAGTATGAGCAGTCCCAGCTCCTTGGCTTTGCTCTGTTGAGAGTTTCACCACAGCTGAGTTCAGCCAAGGAAGGACTCACGCCAGCATCCTAGAGAGGTCTGGCTGGCAGGACTCTAGGGCAACCAAAACTGCCCTGAAGAATGGCACCAGGCCAAGCCCGAAAGGCAAGCAGGGCTTTCCCAGTTTGGTTGAAGAGGAAGAGGCTCTTGGTGGCGGCGACAGAGCTGCACTGGCAGTGGCTGTAAGACAGACAGGTTGTTACCTCAGCATAGAAATTCCAGAAGTTTCCCTGGTGATTTCCTACTCAGGTTTGCAGCCAACAAAGATGAACGGCGTGGATTTAGGTGGAAGGAGGAAAGTAAATAGCCAACAGATCACCGTGCTGTGCCTTTACTACCGCTAACTGTCTGGACAACTCGGTTTCTAGAAATGTGTGACCAAAAACCTGAATGGTTTGTCTGTCTGCCTAGACGGTCTAGGTACGAAGAGTTGGACAGTGGATAGCCAATAGATGGCAGGATACTGTAAAACAGTCCAAAGCCTTCTAGCAAATGACCCGATTAAGTGATCAAATTTAATCCAAGGTCAGCCCACTCAACTCAAGCACACGTGACATCAGAAACTCCAGTTTGAGATTTATGCTTGTTAGGTCTTAACTTCTTTTTGTAGTGTTGGGGACTAAAGGCAAGTCTTCATGCATGCTAGGCAAGTACTCTACCACTGAGTTATATACCTGGGCTTTTTCTTTCTTAGGAGACAGGGTCTCACTATAGTGCTCAGGCTGACCTCAACTCCCAAGTAATCCTGCTACCCCGGGTGGAATTAAAGGTATGTGCCATTATGCCTGGCATTTCTTTTTGCTTTCTTTTTTTAAAGGTGTATTTATTTTTATGGCAGGCGTGTGTGTGTGTGTGTGTGTGTGTGTGTGTGTGTGTGTACATATGTGCAGGGATCCTCTGTAGCTAGAACAACAGGCAATTCAGCCCCCACCATGTTGTGAACTAAACTTAAGTCCTCTGTAAGAGTGGCAAATACCCTTAACCACTGAGCTTTCTCTGCAGCCTGAATTTTTCTCTTTTTTTAAAACCAAGTCCATCAAACAGCTGAACCAAGCATACATTAATTCAAAAGCCCATAGGACAAAATTAATAAAATCCTCATGCTTTTACATCGGCTGTGGTGTGTGAGATGGTCTCTGGGGGCAACTCCTTCTCGGTGTTTGGACGCTAGAGTCCAACAGATGTAGGACAAAACTTGAGGAAGATCATCAACCTAATAGTCATTCAGAAACTTTTGTTAAGGGGAGTGGGAGTTGGAGGCAGGGTTTCTCTGTGTGGCACTGGCTATCCTGGAATTCACTCTGTAGACAAAGGCTGTCCTGGAACTCAGAGATCCGCCGGCCTCTGCCTCCCCAGTGCTAGGATTAAAGGCGTGCACACTGCTCCTAAAGGCTTTTTGATAATGAAAGCAGACTTCTGTGCTGAGAAGACGAAGCAACACCACAACAGCCTGTTCCATCTTCTCTCAGAGATCAGGCCTCAGTTTCTGTTTCCTGAGACTGAGCAGGCAGTTTCTGGAGGTATCATGAACAAAGGACAGTCCCCAACACCCCAACAATAAGGAGGAGGCCTGATAATGCAGTACCAGCCTGGGCCTGAGTCGCGGTCAGCAGTTCAAGGACAAGGCTTGGGACTTGTCTAGGTCTACCCCCAAATGGAAAATGGGGCTTTTCTCCGCTCCCAAACTACCTCTTTATCTAAGTCTTCCATAACAAACCGACTTTAGACGTTGTGAAGTCACATGGGGACCTAAAAATATTTCTTTGTTTACTCATTGTAGCAGATTTGCCTCACCTGTCTAGAAAACTTTGACCTCCTTCAAAGATATCAGCACCTGGGCTTCCAGATGTACCCTAGAGATTTTTTTCTCCATAGGCACAAAAACAAGCCTTAACCCAGTGTGAGGAATGCCAGCAATGCTTTCCTTTCCTGAGAAGTTCAGCCTGGAATACCCTCAGTTCCTGTCATTCCTGTGGCTCTCCTGCTCCCAAGGCTCCACTGCTGCAGCCTGGTAAAATGTCCTAGACTTGGTTCTCCATTGTGGTAAGAGTGGCTGGGACAAAGGCAAGACTAATGAGCAGGAGTCCTCTTAACGGAAGATGTCATGAGGCCGCGTCCGCAGGCCTCTACTCTCTAGATGAACAAGAATCATGACTGCAGAGGCTCTTCCCAGGGCAGCTGGACAAGATGCATCACTCTGAGGCATGCTTCTGACTCAGGACCTAGCCCGGTAAAGCCCCAGGGTGTGTTCCAGATATAGGCTGCTTCTCAGAGAGAATAGCCTGAAGGTGAAAAAGACGTTACAGATCTACACAGCACTAAGCAATTCAAAATCCTCTACTAACATTATTAGGACGATAAAAAGAAACAGTTTGTTGCAAACTGTTTAACATGCCCTAACTATGCAAATGTCTGGTCTCCTCTAAAATTGTCCTGCTAACTTTTTTTCTATGTAAAAAACTAGTCTAGAGTTTGCTTCAGTCTGGGACAGTCTGAAGTTTCCTGGCCTTCATATTTCCGATGAGTCCTGACCTTTTATCATGCACTCGGCTACCAGTTGAAGTTCGTGTGATTTTCCTTTTCCTGACACAATTATGGTTGTGTATCTGGCGCTCAGTGTAACAGAAGTGACGCAGTGCCCGCAGTGCCCGCGGTGCCCGCGGTGCCTCACACGCTCTATTTCCTGGTGACCGTAATTTCAAGGCCTTGATTCAAGCGGTGCCTGCCAGTTTGTTCCACCACTCGGTTACTGAGCAACTAGCTTATGGGAAGATATTTTGAGGCCCTCTAAGCAAAAATTTGTAACACTTTTGTTCTCTAATGGTAGCATGCGCTGGTGATTCTTGCCTGGAATAATTATTACCGTAGTGCTTGCCAAAGGGTAAATTCCCTCCTTTCGCCAATCCCTCTGGATTTATCCGCTGGAATCCTGCTGTACAGGAGACTTTCCTCTTCTGTCCCTTGCGTTAGTCTGAACACAAGTTCCTATTTTATTCGCGTTGCAATTTATTGTTAAGATTATCTTGTTGTTCAACAGTCCCGTGTTAGTCAGATGAGCCCTGAGAGTTGGCTCTAGGCCAGATGTGGTGGCACACTCCCGTAATCCCAGTACTTGAGGTGCAGAGGCAAGAGGTCAGCCTCCTCCCCACAGCAAGTCTAAAGCCAACCTAAACTACAGAGTGAGACCCCATCTCAAAAAACAACAGCGAAACACCTAAGTCAAAGAACACTGTGTTACCTTATGGTACTACATAAGCAGCCCTGGGTGTAATCCGGGCTGCAGAGTTCTTTCAGAACTAAGTAGACAGTGAGCATGTGTACGTACTCGTATATGAATGCATAGCCATTCCCTGACGTATCAGCTACTTTTCTTGTTGCTATGACAAAATATGTGTTGGGAACATTCTGAAAGAGGCAGGTTTTCTTGGGTGTGTAGTTTCAGAGATTTCAGTCACCAGTCCTCGTGTCCATTGATTCTGGGATCAGTGTCACAGAGAGGCAGGACGTCATGGAGCTAGGGGAATGTGGAAGAGAAGGCTGTTCATCTCTTGACAGTTGGAAAGTGGGAGATGGAGAAGGGACTGGGTATAACCTTCAACACTCTACTTCCAGTGACTTCCTTCATCCAGGTTGACCCTGCTTCCTCAGTTTCCCACCACCTGCCCAGATAGTAGGACCAGTACCAAGTGTTCAACACTTGAACCCACAGGGACAATTCATATTCAGGCCATAACCTTTGGCATCTATAGAGAAGTGATATATACAGTTGATTGAGTCTGTGATCATGGAGAGAGACCCAAATATCAACAGCCGTATTGATTTCCCCCATGTGTGTAAGCAGAAAACTGTGACTTCCCGCTGTCTTCCATTGAACTTCATCACCACAGGGTTCGCCGCTTTTCACCTTTTTGCTGCTCTCCTCTCCTCTTCCACAGTGAGCAATCTGGCGCTGATCATTTGTAACACTCTGCTGCCTTGACCTCTTCCCTACAGGCAATCGTTCTCCCATAAGCCACCTCCACTCTTCCTTCTGCAGTTGTTCCCCTCTCCACACTTGGGCCGAGGCACGCTGTCCACATTGTCTTTGAATATGATGACTTCTTTGTTTCTTCCTGGCTGCCAGCCCATCGCTAACCTCTTCCTGTGGTCCATAATCCTGTGGCGAAGGATGGATACCTAAACACGGTCAGGATTCTGAGAGCCAAACAGAAGGAAATGGATTTTCAATACGTTGTCAATAGTTCA
Organism: Alexandromys fortis; assembly: GCF_014885135.2. Taxonomy (NCBI): domain Eukaryota; kingdom Metazoa; phylum Chordata; class Mammalia; order Rodentia; family Cricetidae; genus Alexandromys; species Alexandromys fortis. The sequence continues at coordinate 2,018,330 of NW_026067917.1, read as the reverse complement.
GTATCAGTTATCCTTTTCCCCTGGGAATTCTGCATCTTCTCAGACTATCCTACAGTTAGAGTGGGGACAGACACATCTGTGGCCTCGGTGAAGCCAGGTTAATAACTTTCATTTATGCGTGTGTGGACCTTAGATGACCTTATTCACCATTATCTGGGAGAGGTTTAAGTACCATCACCCCTAACCTGTAAGTGGGATAAGGCAAAGACAGTAATTCTGAAGTTCAACTGAATGTTTCATGGAAAAGTCAAAGGGTTAATAATGGTTAAAAAAACAAATCTGTGAATGCTAATATATCTTGAAATTCCATGACAGTCTTCTATTTTTTTTAATTAAAAATAGACTTTTTTTCATACAATATAATTTGATTACGGTTTCCTCTTCCCTTACTCCTCCCAGTTCCTCCCCAACTCCCCTCCCTTCCCTTTCTGTCTCTTCTTAGAAAAGAAACAGGCATCTAAGGAATCATAATAAGATAAAGTAAAATACAGTATGATAAATAAAAACAAACAAACCAAAATAGGACAAAACAAGCAATCAAGAAAAAGACCCAAAGAAACAGCACAAGAAATGCATAGAAGACTCAAATGTTCATGCACACACAGGATCCCGTTGAAACATAAAACGGGAAGCTATACTATATATGCAAAGGACTTGCAGGGAGATAGGTAGATAGATGGATAGATTGATAGATAGATTGATAGATAGATAGATAGATAGATAGATAGATAGATAGAGACAGATAGATATAGATAGATAGATAGATAGATAGATACATACATACATACATACATACATACATACATATACATGTCTTGGCTTAACATCATGAGACAAAGAGCCTCCAATATGCCATTGAGTTCATTTTGTGTTGGTCATCTACTGCTGGCCATGGAGTCTACCTTTAAGAATTGCTTGCTTTCCAGTGAGACTCCCTTGGAGAAAACTAAGTCTCTATTTGCAAGTGGCTAACAATTGGAGATAACTCCTGGCTTAGGGATGGGACTTGTGTCCACTTCTTTCAGCTCTAAGATCCCATCTGGTGTAGATCTGTGCAGGTCCTATGCCTGCTGCCACAGCCTCTGTGACTTCCTATGTGTGCCAGGCCTGCTGTGACTAGAACCATGTCATATGTGAAAGATGGTGACAATTATACCAAAACTTTGTATCACTTGGCTCAGAGATCAAGCTACAGATTAGTAGCAACCAATCTTTCAGATATAGACAAGTTTTGTAGTGATATTTTATTTGTATTTTAATCAATAAAGCCCACCTGAAGAAAAAAAAAAAAACACAAAACTAAGCCACCAGAGGCCAGGGAAGGATGGCATGTGCCGCCTTTAATCCCAGGATTTGGGAGACAGAGGCAGGTGGAACTCTGTGAGTTCAAGGCTACCCTGGGCTACACAAAATCCGTCCAGAAGCAGATCTAGGTGGAGGTGGCTCACATCTTTAATCCCAGTGTTTGGGAGCCACACACCTTTGATCCCAGCACTAGGGAGGTGGAGACAGGAGCTATTTGGCTGGGCTGAGAGAGAAGTCTAAAGGGAAAGAGACAGGAACTCAGTGGAGTGTGGAGTCTGAGGTGTGGTGGAGACACAGTGTAGTCTAGGCAATCTGAGGATCACTGCTTTGATCTGAGCATTAGTAGAGGGAAAAGGTCTCTCCAGTGCCTTACTGCTCTGCTTCTCTAATATTCAGCTTTAACCCCTGTATCTGTCTCTGGGTTTTGGTTAATTAAAAGTAACTAGAATTCGTGCTGCAAAGTTTGTTTTCTGCATTTCTTCTCTTTTTTTCTTTTTTTATATTCATCTTACTACAGCATTTGTCCCTATTTAAAAACAACGCTGCATTTCCAAGGTTGGGCTGCAAGGAAAAGTCAGAAGCCCTAGATAAGAAAAAGGACATTTCAGTCAAAGACACCGATTCCGCTTTTTGTGCTTATTCTGGACATCTGTCCAGCATCAGGACACAGGGCACCCTTCCCACCCCCTCCGCACCAGCCGTCACTCACGGCAGCTGCTTGCCTGAGGTTAGCCACGGGAGGCAGACAGAGAGGAGCTGAGTCAGCAGAATTCAGCTGTCAGCAGCGTGACAGGAAGTGTGACTTGAAGCCGCTTTTCCCACAGCTGTGTGTCCTGAGCTTTCTCTTTAAACCCCCAACACTGGAATTTTATGAGTTTCCTTTTTGTGACAGATTCTTTTCTTTTCTTTGTCTCGTGACTTCTGGTCCCTACACTCTTGTCTCAAGGCTGTGTTAGTGAGACCCTGTCATGCCCGGATCCTACTGAACTGCTACGCTTTCACTGAGGGAAAATGGTTCCAGTCAGGTCATCTTTCTGTCATTTGGAATGCGAGCACATGGGGATGGATTCTTAGTGTGAAAATACAGGGCTGCCGTGTGGCTCGGCTGGTAGAGTGCGTGCCTGGGGAAGAAAGAAAACTTCACTTGTCACTCAGTTCCTGTCCTTTCGATGGTCTCCTTATCTAAGGACTCTATTTATGCAATAACTGTGGTATATGCTGTGTGTTCCTTTGCTTAACCATGTCTCACTGGTGGCAGCAAGATCACTAATTCTGTAATCACACGCTAATGTCCTCGTTCCATCTTTCTGTCCTGCCATCAGAATAATCTTTCTGTTCTGTGTTCTGTAGTATTATCCTTTGCTAAAATTCTACCAGTGTCTTGGGTTGACTCCCCAGGCCCCAGACCAGTATCTGGTGCTGTAACAGTCTATCCGCTGCCTGTCCCAAGCCAAGGTCCACATTGCTAAATTCCTCGCAAAGACTCTTAATCTCTTCAGAGGACATCTATTGTGTCTAAACTCTACTTTTGACTTTACGACTTTAAGGAACCTACTGTAGCTAGGATTTTGAAACTGAGCTTAGATACCAATGGCCCTTGGATATTTTCCTGACTTCCTATTAGGCTCCGGGTGGGTGGGGGGCATCTCCCTTCTGACCTCTGTATTTACTTTCATCAGAACCCTTATTATCTTTAACTTGTTTGTCTGCTAGCCTGGGTAAGCCCTTTGTCTTTTATTTCTGTATCTCTATCAGCTACTATTGTATTGGTGTTTGGTTGCTACTCACATTGAGTAAATGAATGAATGAGATGGAACAGGAAAAACTGATAGTGGCCATTTAACGTTTGTCACTTGGGGAGTTAGCAACGCCAATGCCTAACTAACACTAAGTCAACCATGTAAATCTATTCAGCTGGACATTTTAGGGTATGTTGTTGGGAGCTTAAAACTGCACACTGAATCTCTTTCTCCTGGCAACTGTAGCAGCACATAAATCATTGAGCAACAGAGTCCTGTAAGAGTTCACCATATGGAGCCAATAAAAGGTGTCCAAACCACAAAGAAAAAGTACTAAAAAGGCAAGACAAGGTTTTCAAACAGGGGCGATAGCACGGATTGGAATTGCTGAGGCTGTATTCACACTCAGCAGTAAACACGGGAGAGAAGGGTGTGATTGCTTTCAGAATATTCGGGAGGTGGCAGGTCTTTGATCTCCTGGCACTTGATTCACAATCTAGAGACACTTAAAATGTGCATCCTGCCACTCCCTCCCCACCGCTCTATCCTAGGAAGTCTGCTTTCTGAGGATTTCCCGAGTTATTACTGCGAGCGAAGGCTTCATGCCCTCATCACCTCTGCTCCAACTCGGAATGGTTTGTCTCCCCATCCTTCATCTGGTCCACTTTAGTGCTTCTCTGTCCTTTACACAAAGCTTGTGTCTTGCCACTTTTTAAAAAACATCCCCCAAACATCTTGGTCCACTTGTATCAGTTGTCTCTCTTTCTCTCTCTTTTAAGTAGGGGGTTGGAGAGATGGCTCAGAGGTTAAGAGCACTGGCTGTTCTAGAGGTCCTGAGGTCCATTCCCAGAAACCACATGGTGGCTCACAGCAGTTTATAATAGAATCTGATGCCTTCTTTTGGCATGCAGAGCACTCATACACAGTACATATATATATATGCATATACATATATGTATATATGCAGGGTCTCATGTAGTCCACTCTGGCCTTGAACTCTCTACATGGCTAAAGATGACTGGTAACTCCATATCCTCCTGCCTTCACCTAGGATTCCACACACGTGCCATCATATCTGACCCTTTTATTGTTTTCAACAGCACTCATGCCTACGGTAGTCACACAACAACTCTTATCCTTGGCTCCAATCCCTGTCACATTGTATAATCCACTGGCATCTTTGTCCTGTCCCCACAGCTCTCACATCTTCCTTTTAGACCCAGTGTAATTGTCCTTCACGGTTGATTATTATAATCAGTCCTTTGGTTATATTGCCATCTCTTCCTGTAACCTTCCTTAACAAATCCCTCACTGAGACGTAGTCCCAACTCTGTTTGTGGTACAACTATACTCACATAGCATGATTGGAAACATGCTAGCTGGCTTTTGTTTTGAAGATTGACATTTGATGTGGGAATCTTCTGTTTTGTGTTAATTTCATTGGTTAAATAAAGAGACTGCCTTGGCCCTTTAATAAGACAGAAAATTAGGTAGGCGGAGTAGACTGAACAGAATTCTGGGAGAAAGAAAGCCGAGTCAGACAGTTGCCATGATTCTCCCACTTCAGACAGATGCTCACTCCACAGCAGCAGAAACAAGAAGACCCTGCCTCAATGAGGTGGAAGCTAGAAGGGACTCTTGAAAATTGTTCCTTGACCTCCACCTGTATAGCATATGAATGCCCATGTTCAGACCTCCCACACTAATGATAACAATAAAATTAAGTTGTGAAAAAAGGCAGGATGATGTGTGTTGACTTCATTCATTCATTAGTGATGTAGTCTTTTTCATTGAATAATAGTTTAGAATTAAATTTTTATGCTACTCAGAACGAACACATAACACTTTTAATTTTAATATACATTATTAAATTTTTCTCCATTATTTCCTTTAAAAAAAACTTATTTATGGTGGTAGTTGGGGTGGTGGTGAGGGGTTGTGTGCCACAACATGTGGAGCGGTCTTCCTCCACCATGTAGGTTCTGGCCGCCAGCCTTAAGGGAGAGTGCTATTATCCACTGAGCCAAGCGCAGCAAAAAATCCTGTTGTGTAACTTAAACCATGACTTGCTGGTGCTGGCTTCTTCCCCCTTGGTTCCCTGTGAGCCTAGTCCCATGGTGGAAGCAAGTTGATTGCCAGCTCTAGCAGCCATGTTTACTGTCCCAACTCTGGGATGTTTCTGGTTTTATGCCGCCAGCCAAGTAGCATCTCACCTACTGCTCATAAACTCCCATTTTTTTGCCCCTAGCACCATGCCAGGAAACTGTCCCTTAAAGGAGCCGTGTCTCTGCTCACTGCCAGCCAACAGAGCCTACCTAAGAAAAAGAGGTTATTAAGAAGCTGCGCTTGGCTCACTCTTTGTGTGTTTATGATCCTTTCTTAAGCTTTTTTAGGTCTTATGTGTAAATTCCTACCCCATGTTGGGCTGCCATATATAGATGAGCTTTCTTGTCCCAATTGCCTGCTCTCAAATAACTAACACAGAGGCTTAATATTATTTATAGATAATCAATAACTCAGGCTTGTTACTACCTAACTCTTACATTTAAATTGACCCCTATTTCTTATCTATTCTTTGCCCATCTTGTTTCTCTCTCGTCTGTTTGCCACTCCAGACTCCATCCTTCATCCCATCATTCTCAGTTGGATTTTCCCACCTAACTTTATCCTCTTCAGCTATTGTTTATTTAATAAACCAATCACAGCAACAAACCTTCGCAGTGAACAAAAGGACTTTCCACAGCTCTTGTGTGGCAAGGAATTCACCATTTAAAGCAGGCTGGCCTTGCACAAGTGGCAATTCTTCTGCCTCAGCCTCCTCAAGGCTGCCATTACAGACATCTTTCACTATGCCTGGCCCCAATGTAATTCTCTTTAACTTAGAATTGAACCTAGGGTCTTGGACATACAGGATAAACACTCTACCCAAGAACTATATCCCCATCCCTTCTGCAAACTTATTTTTAATGGCAATGATTCTAAATCTGTTTTTTTTAAATCGCCTTCATATCTATAGGACAGGCAAAACTTCTTTTTAAAATAGATACATCAAAGTAAAAACAACGAGTTAATTCAAAGAAAACACTAAGAAATAAAGTATGCACAGCCCACGGCTATAGCGGACTCCTAAAGTGGATCCCCCACTAAGTGAAACTTGGAAACTTTGTCTTGATCTTTAAGATTCCTTTGTTGTAAAGCATAAAGTCGAAAGGCACACGTAGTTCTGAAAAATGCTGTGAAAAAACCCCAGTGAAACGGTAATCATATGCGGTGCAGGCAGGGAGTATTTGGGAACTATCTGTACTTTCTGATTATTTTTGCTGTGACCTAGAACTGTCATAAAGCAGTATTCTGAAAAACAGAAGTAAATAGATAACCACACGAAGCAAGCACAGACAGCAAAGCATTTCATGTTATTATACGTGCACAGAAAACAAGTCTTTCCTACTGCAAAGAGTTGCCTGGATGGGAAGAAGTGACCTCTGACCACTCTGAGCTTTGACATCTAGTAACATAACCTTCCCCACTTCCCTTGTACTTGGGGTAGAAACCCCGACCTCTGCACATGCTGAGTCAAGCATTCCGTTACTGACTTCCATTCCCATTCCCTAACTACACAATCTTAGCTCACTCTCTACAATAGAAAAACTATTTTCACCTTTCAGAGATCAAACTGGTTTAGTTGGTTAATTTATTGATGAGCGGTTGTGTTTACTATAACAATTTTTTTTCTTTTTCGGTTTTTTTTGAGACGGTGTTTCTCTGTGTAACAACACTGACTACCCCAGAACTCACTTTGCAACAAGACTGGTCTTGAACTCACATAGATCCACCTACCTCTGCCTCTTGAGTGCTGGGATTAAAGGCATATGCCCCCACACCCAGCATTCTATTGCTGTCTTAGTAAGAGTTTCTGTTGCTGTGATGAACTACCATGACCAAAGCAACTTGGAGATGGAAAGGGTTTACTTTGATTACACTTCCACATCACACTCTTTTATTGAAGGAAGCCAAGGCAGGATGCTGGAAGCAGGAACTGAAGCAGAGGCCTTATAGGAGTGCTGCTTACTGGCTTGCTCCTCAGACTTGCTCAGCTTGCATTCTTATAGCACCCAGGACCACCAGCCTAGAGGCAGCACCAACTTGTGGACTGGGCCCTCCACATCCACCATTAATCAATAGAAAGCCCCACTAGGGCATATTCATGTATTTAATACTGTCACTTGGAGACAGAGGAGGGCAGATCTCTGCTGGGAGGCCCTGCTGATCAGAGGTTGCAGTCTACCATGGTGTGGCAGCTTTCTCCGAGCTTGGCAACATAGACAACTCCTTCCTCCTGACAGAAGGCACCCTTTTCTCTATCTGACCTTATTTGGGGACTGTCTCTAGGCCCACAGGCCTGATTTCTCTCTTGTATGAATGACCCTGGACGCCGTTCCCTGCAGAAACTTTCCACCTGCTGCCCATATGGTAATTGGACATTTTCTAGGAATATTAGAAGAGGACGGTGCTTCCACAGTTGATAACTAACACTTGTACTAGGTGTTATGACAAGAGCACGCTGTTTAATGCAAAGTAGGTAATTTTCCTGGCTACCGTTCCTAATCCTTTCTTTATAGTCCCCATACTCTGGAATACAGTTGAACAGATTCACCAAAGCTGTCTCTGGGAGAGCTATCTCCATTGTGTTCCCAGGCCAAACAAAGCTCTCTGTCATGCTTCCACCCCTTGTCCTTGTGGACTGGTGGCCAACAGGCGTTAGAAGAAGTGGACCCCCCACAGATCCCTGTCAATTAGAATCCTAACTAGGAAGCCCTATTAGGGAGAGGTCTGAAAAGTCATCCGCTCCTTTTGGATCCCTTACACCACAAGGAAATGAAGAAACTAGAGATGTGAGAAACAGTCTTGGGGCATGCAGAGAATGGAGTCCAGGGATGACAGCTCACGACAGCCTCTTGTCAGCTGAGGGGATGAGGATGACAACATCAGTTTGCATGTGACCTTAAAGACAAGAGAGCGCTCTAAAGCCTGGACAATTGCCAGCAGCAAATAGAGCAGGTTTGCTGTTTTTTTTTTTTTTTTTTTTTTAATTAGAGTTCTGTTGAGTTCCCTGGTTGAAAGATAAATTCTGTGCTTTTGTAAAAACTGCCATTTTGAGGATGGAGAGGTGACTTAGTGGTTAAGAGCACTGGCTGCTCTCCCAGAGGACCCTAGTTTAATTCTCAACACTTACAGAGCGGTTTACAATTGTCCCAGGAGATCAGACTCCGTCTTCTGGCCTCTTCAGGAACCAGGCACACACGTGATACAGACATACAAGCATACAAACACGTATACACATAAAAACAAATTACACTGTGAAGACGTGTCACTTGGGTTGGTTTAATAAAAGGCTGAATAGCCAATAGCTAGGCAGAGAGGACACTGGGAAGAAGAAGGGCAGACACCAGGGTTAGAGAGCAAGCAGCATGGACATTATAAAGTGAAAGTGACCGTGCCATGTAAAAGAAAATAGATTAAATGACATGCGTTAATTTAAGTGATAAGAGCTAGTTAGAAACAAGCCTGAGCTATCAGCCAAACTTTCATAATTAATACTAAGTCTCCATGTCATTATTGGGGAGTTGATGGCCCTGATGAAAAAGTCCGAGTATAAACTCATTTAAACTGGATATGTTGGCGTGTTCCTGTATTCCCAGCAATTGTATGTTGGAGGCAAGAGGATCAGAAGTTAAGGGCTGTCCTTGACACCAGAGCAAATCTGAGGCCACCCTGGAGTTCCAGAGATCTTGACCCACCACTACCAACCCCCAAAAAAAAGAAAGAGAAAAGAAGAAAAGCCTACCTGTCATTCTATAAAAAGCACTATACAAGAGACAACGAGAGAGGTCGACCAAGCAAGGCTGAGGCTCACATCACTAACAGAGAAATCTGAATTTCCAGCACGTGCCTCTGATTGCTGTTGCACACTTAAAAGGCTTCTGAGTAGACAAGCAGCCAGGCTGAGTCACTGTGTGTCTGTGTGAACTCTAATTAGTCAATGTGGCCCATTTCCCTCCTTTGACAGGAGATGGGTCTGAATTCTACCTCGGTCAAGTATAATCGCACACAGGAACATCTCAGGTGATCGCCACATCCCAGTTCCCAACAGCTTCGCTGCGCTGGTTCAACCCCCAGAGATAGGTCCATTTCCACTCTCCACCAAGGAAATAGCAGCCCTGACGTCAGCTCTTGTAAGCCTTCAGTTCCGGTCAAAGAGCTTTAATTATGCTCGAAGAGGTTAGGGAAACAGTTCCTTCCTTATCTTAGATTCAGGAAAGCAGCCCTGATGTTATCTGACTTATTTATTTATATTTCCTTTTCAAGATTTCATTCCAACAGAGAAAAAAAAAAAAAAACAAACAAACAGGTTGCTCAGCCCTGTGTTATTAAGGGCTAAGCTTTCTATTTAATTCCTCCTACAGGCTATTCTCCTCTGTGTCTACTGGATTTAGAGACGGCGGCAGGAAGGACAGGCTAGGGCCCCCTTGGTGGCTCTTGAGTTTTGAGAACTGGAAACCATGACACCTGCAGGCAAACACACTGTGTGTAGCTATCATGTATGTATTAAATCCAACAAGGGTCATAGTAGCATTGTCAGGAAGCCTGCTTGCTGAGTCCAAGAACGGCTTCAGGGACCCTCCTGACTCGGGCCTGTGAGAGAAAGAATGAATGACAGACAGACAGATGCACAGAAGAAAGCGAGGCTTGGTGACCTATAGGCCCCCGCAGCCCCAGGGAAGCTCAGTGTGCTTATATAGAGTTAGGGAGGCAGAGTTACTGCCTATGACTGAACAAGGGGTCGAGATTATTACCTGCAAATAAACAAGGAAGGTAGGGTTTCTGGTGTAGAGCTGGATCAAGGACACAGGTTTAGCTAAAGTCAGTAAGAAGAGGCTACGTAGGGAAGAAATTCAGGCTAGAAATATCCAGGGAAGAAAGCTATGGTGGACACTTTCTGCAGATACTATCAACTCCCACACATGGACCAGAGGAAAGCTGTGCCTTTGGAGTCCTTGATGTGACTGTGACCGTGTCAACAACACAGGTTCACTCGCGACCTCACACACCCCGGGCTTCCTCAGTTCCCCACGTTTGCTTATGTCTAATTTTTTAAATTGGATTATTAAATAGCAGCGTGAAGACATTTCTCTTCTTGCTAATGAAACCCCAAGGCTAGTTCTGGGCACCCATGTTCTCAAGTCTACCACCACAAATAATCGTTACTTTAAGTCTTGGCCCTGCTACTTCTTAGGTGTACGAGTGCTGATTGAAGCTTATACCGAGTATCTGGGGGCCACTCAGCCTTAAGTGAGTCAGGAATAGCGAGCAGAAAGAATCTTCAGATATAACTGAATGAGGGAATAAAAATATTTGGGTGGAAATGTCACTCAGGGTTAGGAAGAGTTTGTATAAGACCCTAGGTTTCATTCTTGATACTGAAAAAAAAATCAAAATATTAATATTCCTGTTATCTGTATGTGCAAGGGCTATAAATGTTTGTCAAGTTGTCTGTAGCTTAGGATATTAAAAGTTTTAATAGCCCCATAACAGTATTTACTGGGCTATTATGATATCATTTTAGCATTATTTTTGATTATAACCAGAAATGTCCAGCTTACATAAGGAGGTCTAAGCTGAAATAAGGAGTTTTTTAATTTCATCACAAGCAAGGTGAATTAAAATTACATTATATCAGAAAAAAGTGCAGTGCAAAAGAGACACGAGGAAAAAGTGCAGGGCAGTGGTGGCGCACGCCTTTAATTTTAGTACTCGGGAGGCAGAGGCAGGTGGTCTCTGTGAGTTCAAGGCCAGCCTGGTCTACTAGAGCTAGTTCCAGGAGAGGCTCCAAAGCTACAGAGAAACCCTGTCTCAACAAAAAGAGAGACATAAGGACTTTGACTTCCAGAGGGAGTGTGCACTGTAGTAACTGAAGTTGGTAACACACGCATTTAGCAAAAACTGCGAACACTTCCATAAAATAGGACAGATTTCCCCTGACTGGCTTTCTGTTTAAAGCTATGTTTGTTTCTTATCCAAGAAGCAACTCATGCTAATCTTCTCTGGGCCAGTCCCAGGACTGCAGAGCCAGAAGTAAGTGTGGTATTAAAAAAATGTTACCATTCCACTCCTTTGCTTCGTGTCCCCAAGTCTGTATGTGTAAGAACCCCGAGCGGCCCCGTAATGTGCAATGTGGGCTCACCATTGAAATTCTGATTCATGCGAGTGAGGGAATCATCATGGAGCCGTCCAGATGATTCAAGGGCAGATGGAATATGAATCACACTGTGAAATGAGTGGTGTCTATAGCCGCCATCTATAAGCTCCTTGGAGAGATGAAACACGGGCATGTGTGCGCGCACGCGTGCACGTGCACACGCACACACGCACGCACGTACAGCACCCCCAACAACAGTGCGCTTAAGGATAATGCGACTTAACAGATTGCTTTACATTCAGAAAGGTAAGAGGAGAAAAGAAGGCCTTACAAAAGCAGCCATGCGTGAAGGGCGTGGCGAGCAGAAGCCTGCAGACTTGCTAAGCACACTGTCGCACCGTGGTGAGGAGACAGCAGTTAATGCGAGGCCTTCCCAGGAACTGAGAGAAGCAGTGGGTGTGATTGCAAGGTGAACTGATGCGATGTTCTCGAGCCTCCATCTGGAATGTTCCCGAGAAGAGAGTCAGAACATGAAGCTATAGCCACAATTTAGATCAAGGCAGGGTGGCCTCCCGCACACGAGAAGGTAAGAAAGGGATGTTAACGGGGCAGAACTGCAGGGTGAGAACTTTGGTAAATGGGAGGTCAGACATGCTTTTCCAGATTGGAAAAAGTCATAGGTTGGTGATGATACCAGGACCTTAAGTGGCAACAGGTCGAGGATGTAGAATGGCAGAGAGGATAAAGGATGCCTTGGCAAGAGAGTGTGCTTCTTTGGATTGCAAATGAACCTCGCTTTTTCTAAGACGCTGCCATCATAAGTAAGTAGGGCCCCAGCCAGGGCCAAGCGATGATTGGGAATGAACTTGAAGCCCAATCAGAACCAACAGCTGAAACAGGACTAGAAAGAAATCCTGATTTAATGTGGAGTCTCCTGTGCCAAGCTCTTTGCGCTCTTCCTGCGGGAGGGGAGGCCCTTCCGAGGGTGACTTACAAGAAGCAACAGGAAGCAATGCAGAGAAAACGTGGAACATTGAGTGCCAGCTACAGCGAAGCCACATTCAGGCAGAGCTGGGAGAAAAGCAGCTTAGCAAAGGGAACCGAGCTTCTTTGCATGGAAGGGGAAGGTCTTTAGTGTGCTAATGGCGTTTCTCTTGCTTGGTAAATGCCTTACAGCAGAGGGAATGATAAGGCTACCGATGCAACTTCTGGGCATCACTGACCGGTTTCTTCGGTGGTACTGACAGCATGGGCTCCCAGTGAACGATCTTCTGGGCGGCAGAGGTCAACATCGTCCATCATTTCCGCATCTGCCAATGAGGACTAAAATAACTCAGATATCATGAGCAAATCACACAGCTTCCTGCCTGGCCCACTTGGTGCACAGGGCCTAGGGTTTTCTTGAGCAATGCAGTCACTCCTTCCCATGCTTTGGGTTTTTCTGACCCTTTGCCAGGGTTCCAGTTCCTGTCGATTTAATTTGGAAATATTCGCCCACAGCATACCGTGTCCCACTCTTGCTGGGCACAGTGTGCTTGCTCCGGGCCTGAGATAGCAACTGGTCTGTCTCTTTCCACGTGCTGAGTCTAGGATTTGTAGCAGTTATGATCATTCCTCAAAAACGCCCTCAGAAGTGAGCACTACGATTGCTTTCATTTTACATACAAGGAGTCTGAAACTCAGAAAACTTGAAAACCAGAGCCCGTCTTACTAACTGCCTTGTTCTTCCATCAAAAGGCTTTCCAGTGGCAGAGTGTGCAAGCCCAGCATGAAGGAGACAGAAGCAGGGAGTGGAGTCAAGGCTGAGATCAACCTGGGCTACTCAGCCTGTTACAGGCCATCTGGGGCTATATAGTACACACGATGATTCCCTGCCCCACCCCTCCCTGGTCTTTTCAGGTAGGTCTTCCCCATTTCCTGTTTCTGTGCCTCATTCTATGCCTTCTACTTTGCTCTTGACTTAGAACCCCACACCCACCCATCACACTTGAGTTTTATGGCAAACAGTTTCAGGCTTATGAGAGAAGGTAAAAGGATATCTTCAAAGTCCAAAAATGGATACAAGGTGTGCATATGTGGGCAGGTGGGGGTCATGCTCTGTGCCATAGGAGGGGTGTAGAAGGCAGAGGACAGCTCTGTGGGGTCTGTCCTCTCCTTTCCCCTTTGCAAGGGGTTCCAGGAATTGAACTTCAGTTACTAGGCTTATAAGACAAACACCGTTACCCAGTGAACCATATTGCTCCCACTTTAAATGGCTTCTTCCTTCCTTCCTTCCTTCCTTCCTTCCTTCCTTCCTTCCTTCCCTCCTCCTCCTCTCCCTCCTCCTCCTCCTCTTCTTCTTCTTCTTTAAAAGAGTTTTAACAAACATCTTCTATTCCCTTAACTTAGCAGAACAAATGGGCAGAGAGAGACAGAGCTAAGACAGGCTGGCTGGCCCCTTGGTCTGCACTTTTCTCACGAGGATGGCTGAAGTTCACGGAGTGCAGACCCCTGGAAGAAGTCGTGCTCCACAGGTGTTTGTGAGTAGCGATTAGACATGGCAAAGGACTTGTTTCTTTGAAGGAGAGCATTCACTCATGCAAATTAGCTGCCTAACCCTCTCCCCCTTCCTTCACCAGGGAACTTCCCTTTGATCGTAATTGCACAGGAAATCATTACAACGAGAACGTTACAATGCAATGAGCATTCGTTAGTAAAATTAATTTTGCAAAGCCAAAATCGTCTAAGTAACATTCAGTAGCTGTGGGTAATTTAATTTCTTCTGTACAGAATATAACTTTTGGCATCTATTCAGGTTTTTTTTTTTTTTTGAAACAGGGTTTCTTGTAGCCCAGCCTGGCCTTGAACTTGCAATATAGCTGAGGATGACCTTTAATTGATGCCTTTGAAGAGATGTCCTCGTCCTGGGTTTCTCGTCATGTGCCATGAGTGACTGGCTCTAATCCTATCTTTTTTAGTAGCTATGTGAGTTGAGGAGGGAACTGGAAGAGCCCTGAATAACTAAATTCCCTCTGGTTAAGTTTCCCTGTAGCTGAGGCACATATAACTGGATAATATACCAAATTAAACCCATTAAACCCAAACCCCAAATACAAGGGGCTTTATTTTTCTTCAAAAGCTAAAAAAAGCAAAGCAAATGCTAATTAATATACACGTGTTATTAAAATTAATACGGAATCGATACAGTTCAAAATTTTAAGGCTTTACTTTTTTATATATGATTCTATCTTAAGAGAAACAAGTCTCTTGATTGAAATAACAGCTAATTTAGCTTTTAAGGCAGCGTAGAGACTATAATTGTTCAATAGCTTTTAAATAACTTGGCGTTGTTCCTTAAGCCAGAGCATTATTACTTAATTGCAGATGAGTCATTTCCCCAATCTCATGCGATTAATCACCGTTTCCTAAACTTGCCTGAAATAGGAACCACTTAAGATGTTATATGCACACAGCTTTCTGGAGCTCACCCTGGATCTAGGAAGTCAAAATTCCCGAGGGAAGCACATGAGAATGCGTGTTCGGCAGCATCCCAGGTAGACAGCATCATCGGTCAGATTGGACAATGGTACTTTGGTGCCAGTGAGCTGGCTCAGTGGATAAAGATACCTGTTACCAAGGAACTTGAGTTCCTTCGCTGGGACCCGCATGGACCCACATGGACAGATTCTGGCAAGTCGTCCTCTAGGCTGTAGTGTGTGCTTCTGTGTGTGTGTGTGTGTGTGTGTGCATGTGCACAGGCACACATGCACCTGACACAGAGCGAGAAAAGAGAGAGAGAGATGAATGAATGAGTGAATGAATAAATAGATGGATAGATACTTAAATAATGTGGCCTGCATGGATTACTTTTTTTTTTTTTTTTTTTTGGTTTTTTGAGACAGGGTTTCTCTGTGGCTTTGGAGCCTGTCCTGGAACTAGCTCTTGTAGACCAGGCTGGTGTCGAACACACAGAGATCCGCCCGCCTCTGCCTCCCGAGTGCTGGGATTAAAGGCGTGCGCCACCATCGCCCGGCTTGCATGGATTACTTTGGCAGTAGTATTGACTCTGATTACTGCCACACAAGTGGGCAGTGGGCAGCGTCATCACTGGAACAAGCAGCTAGAGGAAGCTCCAGGAGCTGTACGCTACTTCATGCTCTACTTCACAGCAGATCCCACGGTCAGCCTTCACCCGGTCCCATAGGCACTGTAGCACATTTATCGTATTTGGTACCACACCCAGGATTCAGTTTACTGCCAGCTTGCTGAAGCATCTCTTCCCGGACAGCACAGGCACATGAGACATGAGCCGAATGCAGGTGCGGATGAACTTCTTTACTCCTAGGACTTATCTCGTCAGGCAAGTGTTTGTTTCAGTTTTCTAGGCGCAGAAACTGTAGCTTAAAGAGGCCAATAGGATTTTCCAGGATCCACTCAGCAGGAGACTACTCAGTGCTCAGACCCACAAGGTGTGTGTCCTTCCCTTTGAATGCAGAGTAGAAATTGTAAGCCAAGGAATTCTTATTCTCTAGTCAGAAGAACTGTAGGCTTGTTCTTTTTTTCACTCAGAGTTGTCTGCCGACCCACTCCCAAACACACAAAAAAGCCTATTTCTTATATACTGTACACAGAGACAGAAGGTTTAGTATTAACTGTGATAGAATAACAAGCCTCCTTTTCTTGAGTTCAGAAAGAGCCCAATGGTTCCACTGTAAAAACTGACTCTCTCAAAGGACGATTGAGAGAGGAAGATAGACGGAAGGAAGTTAAGGAAAGTAGCAGGTATCATAACCGTCCATGAAACTTTACCATGAAACTTTACTGGACTGAAATGGGTCCTCTGTCCTGTTAGTCCTGCGTGGTTTCTTCTAGCTGAAGTGCTCACAGTCAGAAACAGAAATGACCCCTTGAGTGCCCTTGTTCTAAGAACTCTCTCTCTTTTAAAGAGTTTGTTTTTGTTAGACTTGGAAACTGTTGCGGTTGCCAGATGGATAGCCTTGAGGCGGCATTGGTTATCTGCACGGGAGGCCAGGTGCAGATGGGAATCCAGGCTTCCCACGGCCCCGATAAGTGACCTCTGAAGTGAAGGCAGACACTACGGTCTGCGGCACGCTCCTTCGTGGTAGGCGTTGCTGCTAAGACAGCAGGATCCATGACCCTCCCATGCCGTCACTAGTCAGTTGGGGGTTTTGAGTAGAGGGACTGTTGTCGTGATGAGATTGAACTCAGGACTTTTCACACCAGACAGATGATCTACCACAGAATTACGTGCCAGGCTCCCAGCCAGCCATTTGGAAGTCGCTCATGAACGTCCTGGCAAGCCAGATCAGCTGGTCAAGACACCTGCCATCAAGTCTGCTAATTCCAGTTTGATTCCTGGGATCCACATGGGGAATGGGGGGGGGGGGGAGGGGGGATTCCATAAGTTTACCTCTGACGTGCGTTCTAGGATAGACATGCATACCCCAAAATAGAATAAATGGGAGGGGGGGAGAGAAATAACAGGGCTGGCCAGATGGCTTAGATGGGAAAAGGCTTGCTGAGCAAGTGTGGCGATGTGAGTTGAATTGCCTAGCCCAGACCTGACTTCCACACGTGTACTGTGACACACGTCTGGTGTTAAGAGTTTATTAAGGAGGATTTTGGATGTCACATGTGGTAGCCCAGACCTATAAACCCAGTGCTCAGGAGACAGAGGCATGAGGATCTCCCAAAGTTTGAGGCCACCTTGATCTACATAGGGAGGTTGAGGCTGGGGCTACATAGGGAGACCCTGTGTGGAAAAAAAAAATGGAGATTTTTAGAGAAGGAGTTCACCCCAGGAATGTAGCACGAAGGTGAGCGTTGGCATCAATGTTCTCTGGGTTTTGTGATATCTCTGGCTGCTGGTTTTTGCATAAAAGTAGCTTCTAGAGCCTGCCAAATTACCTCTAGAGAATATAACGGCTTTAGCGAGGAACATCATCTAACAGGGTGAGTAGACATTTAAGGGGGGTTTATTAGGTTGGCTTACAGTACAGCCTGGATATCAACTGTGGCTGTCTTCACACTGAAGAGGCTGCCAATCTGGTGGCTGCTCAGCCGATCAGGCTGGGCACCTCAGTTGTCACACTGGCACCCAAGGCCTCGAGTCTTGGCTCTAGAGGGGATTCCTGGAGAGCCACTGGCTCCAGCTCCTGTGGGAAGCCTGAAAGAAGCTGGGTTCCAAGGTCAGTGAAGAATGACTCCAGCAGCGGCAGAGAGGCAACAGGATGACTAGCAAGTATAAAGCAAAGATTTTTTTCTTCATACATCTGTTTCTGGCTGCCTCTGGAAGGTATGCGATCTGTATTTAAGGATGGGTCTTCCCACTTCAAATAACAGGATCCAGGAAATCCGTACAGGTATGCCCTAAGTGATAAGGTAAGTGCTTATCACTTAATTGATTCTGGATCCAGTCAAGTTGGCAACCAAGATTGACCCTTACAGTAGCCAGTGGCTGTCGTCACCAAACTCTGTCATTTTTAAACTGTTTGTCTGGAGGAACAAGGTAAGCACGCATAGTCGAAAGCCTATCCGGAGGCCCACTTTGCATCGCTTTCTTCCTTTGCCTTTGATTTATAATTATTAACGTGTTTGGATTCCTGCAGAAACATGCCTATTTGGCATCCTAGCTATCTTAAAAATGACCTTCATGTTCTCCTTCACAATATATTTTAATTTACAAATGTATATTAAACTTATCTAAATAAAACTAAAGCTGGACATGGCGGCCCTCACCTGTGATACCAGCACTTCTTGATTAGGCAGAGGAAGGAGGCTTGTCACAAATTCAGGTTACCGGGTCCCTGTAGCAAGGCTAATTAAGTATATGTAGTGAACCATGTCTCATAAAGCAATAATAACAAAAACTAAACAAATTAAATCAAGCTGTAGTGTGATTATTATTCAGTTAAGACAAAATGGAAGGGTATGGTGGAATACTTCTTCAGTCTCAGCGGCATTCAGAGTCCAAAGGCAGGTGGACCTCTGTGAGTTCAAAGTCAGCCTGGTTTACACAGTGGGTTCCAGGCCAATCAGGGCTACCTAATGAGACCCTGTATCAATTTTCTTTCTAAATAATATGGGAGTTACATTTGTGTAATATGGTATGTTCTGTAGGGCTCAGGCAAGCTGATATTTCAGAACTGCAGTTTTTGCTGGAGATCGAACCTAGGGCCTTGTGTATGCTAAGCAAGCGTTCCACCGCTGAGTTACACCTTCAGGCTGGGCTGAGATGTTTAGATTTTTCAATAGTTAATAACTCTTCGGAACAATGTTAGAGGTCAGAGTCTACACGCAGATTTTACAATAGGAGTAGTACTGTTTAGTTAAAAAATATATATATAATTAAAATTCATAATAACCATGAAAACAAAGAGCAGCAAATAAATATCAATATGTTCCTCTTCCAAAATCTGTGATTATAGGAAAAATAATCATAGGAAGAAGAACTGTAACCCATAAAAATAGAATAAAGCAGGAAGAGAGAACAGCGGCGGGGTGGGGGTGGGGTGCCTATAACCTCAGCCCTTGGGAGAAAAAGGCAAAAGAGCTATGAGTTGGAGGCCCTTCTAGGCTATATGACAAGATGCTGTCTAAAGAAAGCATGAGAGAAAGAAAGAAAACAGGAGGAGGAAAAGGAGAGAGACTAACTTGAAAAAAAAAAAAAAAAAAGGGGGACTCACCCGAAGCATTTCTGTGTTGGGAGTCCTAAGGAAGTCAGGCAGAGCAAGGAGATAAAACCTGAAACACGTGAGAGGCTAATCCAGTGACCAAAGCAATCAGGATCAATATCTACATTTTAAAATGAAGATAGGTGGGTGAAGAAAGAAAAACAGTGGCTAAGGATGTCTCTGAATTAAAAATCAAAAACAGTAAAAATGTTTGAATTGAGGAAGCAAGACCAGTGTGGTAGTTTGAATGCAATTGGCCCCATAATCTTATTGGGAGTGGCACCATTAGGAGTGTGACTTTGCTGGCGCAGGGATGGCCTTGTAGGAGAAAGTGAGTCACTGTGGAGTGGGGGGTGTTGAGGTTTTCTATGCTCAGAAAACCTCCCAGTGTCTCCATTGGTTTCCTGTTCTCTGCAAGTTGTAGGACTCTCAACTACTCCAGCACCATATCAACCTGCTCGCTGCCATGCTCCCTGTCACGATGAGTGATAAAGGACTGAACCTCTGAAACTGTAAAGCCGCCACCTCAATTAAATATTTTCCTTTATAAGAGTTGCTGCGGTCACGGTATCTCTTCACAGCAAAAGAAACACAAACTAAGACATCTAGTCCTGAGCAGGGGAAACGATTTATAAGACAAATAGACACACCAAAGCAAAATTGTGGAAAAATCAAAGACAAAAAAAAAAAAAAAACCCAAGTCAGGGTTTCTCCTTGTAGCCCTAGGTGTCCTGGAACTGGCTCTGTAGACCAGGCTGGCCTCAGACTCACAAAATATCTACTTTTCTCTGCCTCCCAAGTGCTGGGATTAAAGGCGTGTACCACCACTACTGGGCATAAAGAACAGAGATCTTTAAAGGAGAGAGAAGATTAAACTTCTGTACATTTAAAAAGTGACAATTGGCCAGGTGTGGTGATGCACGCTTTTTATTCCAGTACTTGAAAGACAGAGGCAGGCAGATCTCAATGAGTTTGAGGCCAGGCTGGTCTGCACAGTGGGTTCCAAGCCAGCCAGAGCTACAACAGTGAGATCCTATCTCAAAATACAAAACCAGTAACTGAAGAGATGGCCACTGGGTAAGAAAAGAACACTTGTTGCTCTTGTAGAGGATCCAGGTTCAGTTCCCAGAACCCACAAAGTGGCTTACAACTGTCAGTAACTCAGGTTCTATGTAGTGATATTTTATTTGTGTTAAAAAAAAAATAAAGCTTACCTGAAGATCAGAGTGCAGAGCTAAGCCACTAGAGGCCAGGGAATGGTGGCACATACCTTTAATCTTAGGACTCAGGGAGAGGCAGAGGAATTTCTGTTAGTTCAAGGCCACCCTAGGTTACACTAGGCCGAATCTGTCTAAAAGAGAAACAGAGCTCACACAAAGGTGATTCCAGCACTAGGGAAGTGGAGACGGGAGCGATGTGGCTGGGTGGAGAGAGGAATATAAGGCAGGAGGAGACAGAAGCTCAGGGGTGGTTTGAGGTTTGGTGGAGACAGAAGTAGTCTGCAGATGCGGTCTGAGGACAGGATGGCCCCATCAGTCTGAGCATTGGTAGAGGTGAAAGGTCTCTCTAGTAGCTGACTGCACTAACCCTTATATCTGACTCCGGGTTTTTATTATTAATACCAATTAGAATTCACGCTACAGTTCTAAGGCATTCAATACCTTCTTTTGGCCCCTGTAGGCAGGACATGTGTGCATGCGGTGCACACACATGCTTGCAGACAAAACACACAAGTACCTAAAATAAAAAAATAAACCTTAAAAAAATAACAGAAGAACAAAAGTGAAGCCTTCTCAGCTTCAATCACAATTAGTAGAGGATAAAATGACATCTTCAGAATGTAAAGAAAAGCGATTTTCAACCCAGATTTCTGTAACCAAATAAACTATTTTCAAAGCTGAGAGCCCCCCAAAAAAATCATAGTTTTGTGATTCATAATCCCTGAAAGAAATACTACTACAGTTGTGGTGTGTGTACCTGCACACACTCGTGCGCCTGTACACATGTGCACACACTCACACACACACGGACATAGAGAGATATGCACACAGAGAGACTCTGTCTTTTCCAATTTAATATCTGATATAATATCTAGTGAAATTGTCTGGGCCTGTAGTTCCCTCTGTGGGAAGATTATTACATTTTCTATATTCCAAATTAATAATAGAGCTGTTTACATTGCCTGTTGCTCTTTTCCTGTTGCTTCTTTTTAAAAAGTTATTATTACTGTTGATGTCTGTGGGGTGTGAACTTTGTGGTCCATACTTCTTACCTGCTAAGTCATCTCCTGGGCCAGCCTGCTGCTTCTTGGATCATTGCTGATAGTTGGTATTTTATTTCGTTGTTGGTTTCCAATTCTGCACAACTGAGGATGACCTTGAACTCCTGAGCCTTCTGCCTTTACCTCCCCAGGGCTGGGATCATAGGTGTGTGCCATATATCCATCCAATTCACATTTAGACCACATTTAGAGAAAGCTGTCTAAAGCATCCTCCGAGTATCCTCTTCAGTATGTGCAGAATTCGAAGCGGCATCCACTTTGCTGTTGGCAACACTAGAGATTTGAGCTTCTTTTTTAAAGTATGCAAGCCACGGGGAGGGGTCTAGAAAGAGGGGGTGTTGGCCCTTCCTGCCATTCCCTCTCCAGTCTCGCTGTTAGAATTTCAAATGCTCTCCAGATGAGGAATGTTTCTGGCCTGAGTTTCATCTTTCTCCACCAGTGTCTTCTGCTTCTAGGCCTGTCACGTGATCAAGCATGGGGAATGAGGACTCACAGACACTTTGCTACCTGGTATTTCTGAGTGAGCCTCTGCTTTACAGATGAAAGGAATAACTTAAGTGGCATGGGTAGCTTCTTTCTGGCCTCAGTCTGGATGGACTGGAGTCCACTGTGGCACTCTGGTAGTCGTAAGCACACTGGAGTTTACTTCCCAGCAGCCTCGGTAGGTGGCTCAGAAACACCTGTAGCTCCAGTTCCAGGGGTTCTGACATCCTCTTCTGGCCTCTGAGGGCATCTGTACACACGCGCGCACACACACACACACACACGCATGCACGCACGCACACACGCACTCACGGACACGCATGCAAATACAGTCCTTTCTCTTTATGCAATTCTTCTCTGTATCCTTCCAATTTTAGTATATATGTGCTACCGAAGCAAGCATTCTTTATGCAATTCTTAAACAAAAATTCCTGAGCAGCTGATGGGCATTTCCACACAAATTGTACAAACCCACGGGGTGTTTGGAATTGCTTTTAATACACGTTATAAATAATAAGCAAACGCTAGAGATGGCAAACCTTAAAGCAGCAGAAAGTCCTTTTGGCTCCCGGATGTGCACACTTTGTCCTTGGCTCCTCTCAGAGTTAGAACTTGTGAGAGAGACTAGATGTGATAAGACCGAGGAGGAGGGAAAGGTCTTGGGCCCTGGCAGAAATACGGCCAGAGGAAGTCATAAATGAAATAAAAAGGATTTCTTGACTGCAGAAACAAATTCCAGCCTTTCCATCCAGACGGGCAGCTCTCTGGGTGGGCTGAGTCTGCGTGTCAGTCAGACTGAGGATATATGTCAAGAAATCTCAAATAAAATAAATACACTTGTGCATGAGAAATGCCTCACCTGGTCTGGACTAATTGCTTTCTTGCTCATTTTCTTTAGTGTGGTGTCTGTAGTTATACTTTTGTTTTCTTCTCTTACAGCATGCTTGCCCTTGACTTTGAGACAATACTTCAGAAATACAGATCACATTTGTTGAGACTTTAAAGGCTGATTTATTTATGATCTCTTTTAAAAAGTTACAAGTTGGGCTGGAGAGTTGGTTTATTGGTTAAGATCATTCGTCATTCTTGCAGAGTACCTTGGGTTTGCTTCCCAACCTCCACATGATGGATCACCATTTGTAGATCCAGATTCCAGGGGATCTGATACCCTCTGTGACCACCCAGCTCTCCAGGGCTGTGTGTGGTGCATATACACATGTGCAGACAAAACACTCATACATATAAAGTAATAATAATAAGATATAAACAACAGGAGTGTGTGTGTTTGGGAAGAGAGGCCGTGAGATGAGCTGGAGGCAAAGGCGCTTGTCTCTGGTCAAGCATGATTGGTTGACGTCTATTTCTGGAACCCGTATGCTGGAAATAGAGAACCCACTCCTGAATGTTGCCCTCTGACTTCTGTATGGGTTTGAATACATAGACAGACAAAATAATAAACATAAACACATTGAAAAGATTATTAGAAGTGGTTCATTTAGCATACTAAATACATTTATGAGGATTTCTTCCATATGTTTGTGGCAAAAGTTACAGAGGTTACTTTCCAGGTGTTTTGCTCTCTTTCTGTCTCTCTCTTTCTCTCTGCCTCTCTCTCTCTCTCTCTCTCTCTCTCTCTCTCTCTATATATATATATATATATACATACATACATATATACACATACATACATATATGTGTGTATACACATATGTATAGAGATTTTTATATATACATATATGTACACATATATGGAGATTTGTTGTGAAAGATAGTCTCACGTGATTTTTTTTTTCCGAGACAGGGTTTCTCTGTAGCTTTGGTGCCTGTCCCGGAACTAGCTCTTGTAGACCAGGCTGGCCTCGAACTCCCAGAGATCCGCCTGCCTCTGCCTCCCGAGTGCTGGGTCTCATGTGATTTTGAAGGCTGAGAAGTCACTCACATGGTCTGCCTCCACAGCTAGAGGTCAGGGAAGCTGGTGATGGGGTTCCAGTTTGCATTAGAAGCCTTGAGACCTAGAAGTATCGCTGATCTAAGTCTTGGTTCAGGTCCAAAGGTCCAGAAGGAGGAGCACTAATAATGCCTGAGAGAGGTAATAGGTGATGTCCCAGACAGAGCAGAGGACAAACTTCCTGTTTTATTTGTGACCTCAAAGAAAGGGTGCTGCCCTTCTGCGTTGGCAAAGATGAACTTCTTTCCTGAGACGATTGAATGAAATGCGCACACCCGGGAATAATGGTTCTTTCCCCCTCAGCTTTCTGGGCAGCCCTTAGTCCAGTCCACTTAACTAAAATCAACATAACATTATCCATCACAAGTACGAAGGCAGAAATAGGAAGTGCTGAGATGAATAGATGATAAGGATGATGATAATGGCAGTAATATATAGCCATACTTATTATTCTGAGTTCTTTATCTGAACACCACAGCTCTAGTGAGACTGCACCCAACCTTATAAGAGAGGCACAGACATTATGATTTTCTTTTCAGATGATGAAACTAAGGCAAAGATAAGCAATTACCCTAAAAATCATCCCTCAGCAATCTCAGCACTGGGGGGCCATGGACCCAGGTAGTCAAAGCTACTAAGGAAAAGCCCTGACTCTTGACATTTCCTTCAGAATGGTAATAGCCCAAGCTGCGTACCAAAGTCACCTGGAAACTAGTACCTACACTTACCCAGGCTCCATCTTTCAGTTTAGGGAGATACATGGCAGAACTCAAGATATGTGCCGTTTTAACCCATTTCCCCAAGTGAGATTGATGTACAGCAGAGATTAAGAAATACCCCTGACTTCATATAACATAAATTACACATTAGTTTAGGAAACATTCAACCACATCAAAGAACATACAACATAGATACCGAAGAACCTGCACCACGCCTCCACCCTCAGCTCATAAAGTTGGGCATATACCGTGTGTTGTGTGTATGTGTGTGTGTCCTATTTACTGATATCTTTTGACAGTGTTATACTCTTCTGAAACTTAAATCATGTGTTTTCTGATTGACTGGATCCATTCAATCATTTCTCAAAAGTGCTGAAGACTCAGATTTATCACAGACCAGGCAGATCTTTAAACTGAGGTGAGGTTTAAAGTTAAAACCGAGGGAGGTCAAGTCAAAAGGGACAAAAGCCACTTCACGCGTCCAGCTGGTCCTTGCTGCAAACAGCCCAACCACAGCGCGGCCCTCCAGGAGCGCGAGCAGTTTCTGTGCGTGGCCGGTTTGGGCCGAAACTACGTGTCCCGGCAGTCCGCGGGGCGTGTGGGAGGAGCCGGGCCGGGGGCGGGGGCCGAGAGGGGGCATTGTGTCGGCTCGCGGTGCGCGATCCTCCGCTCGCCTTGGGGCCGGGGCTGAGGTGTTAGAGCGGTTGCGGTCCGGGGCTGAGGCCGAGGAGCAGGAGCGCGCTAGCGGCAGCGGGCGCCGGCGGGGCCGGCGGGAGCACCATGCGGATCGGCGCCCGGCGCCCTGCAGACCCCTCGCGAAGCACAGAGGCCGGGGCGGCGCCGGGGCGGCGGGGAGCATGAGGGCAGCCGGGGACCGGCTGGGCTCGGACCTCTGCTAGGGAGCGGTGTGAGCGGAACGCTCTCCGGGACGCGGCAGAGGGCGGGAGCCGAGCGCCGGGGGCTGTGGGCATTTCGGACGCGGACGCGAGGTGCCGGGAGCCAGCCGGGGCTCCAGCACGCAGCCGACATGGGCAACGCGGGGAGCATGGACTCGCAGCAGACCGATTTCAGGGCGCACAACGTGCCATTGAAGCTGCCGATGCCCGAGCCAGGTGAACTGGAGGAGCGCTTTGCCATCGTGCTGGTGAGTACGCGGCGGGGCCCCGGTGGGGCAGGCGGCGCAGCTGGACCCAATCCTCCCGTCCTGAGGGCGAGGCTCGCTCGCACCTTCCCCATTGTGGGCTCCCTGCCTCGCTTCTCTCGGTCTCTCTCCTTGCGCTCTCTTCGGGTCCTGGGATGGGGAGAGGGCCTTGGGCCGGACTACCCCGCCGGCCACGAACCCATTGTCTGGCGGGAGCGGCACCTCGCAGCGCGTGTGCCGGGAGGTGCACCGTGGGTGTGAAGGGAAGGTGGCTGGCCGGGGACGAATGAGCGGTTAGCAGCTAAGGCTTTTTGTTTAAAGAATGAAAACCAGCCAGCAGACCCCGACTCCCTGCGCAGCATCCCCTGGACGCCCAGCTCTGGGCCTGCGGGGTCTGCAGCAGACGCGCGCAGGTGGCTGGCCGCAGGCGCCGCGCCCGCACTTGGTCAGGCGAACTTGGAGGGTGGACATCTCGGCTGGGCAGATGGACAGCTCCCCCGAAAGAGAAAGAGGAGGCCGGCAGCAGAGTGGCGCCGGGGTCCCTCCGCGAGGAGGAGGCATCTGAAACCCAGACGGGGGAGAAGCGCCCCGAGCGGGGGAGAACCTCAGTGTGTTCCCTTTGGTCTTAAATCTTAAACCACAAAAATGTGCAGTTTGGCTGGGACGTGTTAAGAGCTGTCCTGACTTCTCGGGCGACCCCAGTTCTTCCAGCTGAGTCCACGGCTCCCTCCCTCATTCCCCATCTCTCAGCTTTCCCGTTCCAGCTTCCCAAGCAAAGACTGGAATCCTCTCTCTCCATTTCCTTTCGCGACTAAGTTTCTGGGCCCTTCCCAACCGGAGTCTGCCTTACTGGGAGCTCAAAAGGGTGTGACGCTTCTTCCCTTGCCCCAGCAAGGGTCTCAAGTGCAGTTGGTTCCTGCACTTAAGGTCCCAGCTTCTCTTAAGGGATGTTGGGAAGGAAATGGGGAGTGGGGGTGGGGTGGGCGAACGCCTGGCTCCTAGACTTCACATTCTGTTTCCCTTTTTCTAAACCCCAGCAAGACAAGGCGGCCAGAGCTAGAGGAACTTGTGATGGAGGCGGCCAAGCCCGTGTCTACCTGAGAGAATTTTGGCATGTAACCTAAGAACTTTGGGAAAGGTCTGAAGCCTTGGATCAAAAGTTGGTTTTCTGAGATTTGACCGTTGACTGGGACATTGAAACTGCCTTTCTTCATCCCCTTGAAAAGGGGCTGCTTTGGTACCGAGAACGCGTTCTGGATGGCAGGCTGGCTTTGTGCGCTCAGGGAGCACAGAGGCTGCAGCCTTTTTAGGCCCCCTGGAAATTGCTGTTAACACGGGGGGGGGGGGGGGGGG
>NW_026067917.1:1969392-1990936 GCF_014885135.2 Alexandromys fortis | reverse complement strand
GGAGCTTGAAGGGGGGGGGGCTGTGACACAGGGAAGGCCGGGCAGCAGTCATGCTAATAACAATAACGCAGTTAAGTTCTACTCAACTGGGAGAGCATTTTTTGCATGAGCTTTCAGTTACTCTGCTGATTAATAACACATGGTAGGAATTAATCTTTAGGAAAATAATGCCCTTCATTAACATGGTGGATTTGTGCTCCTATTGAGTCCAGCAGGTCACAGAGTGAAGTCTGAAGACTTTTATGACTGTAAATCCCAGGCTCCTTGGGGTGTCAGTGTCTGCAGTTTGTTGTGGCTACTTTTTCCTCCACCGTGTGTCACACTGTTAACTGGATGCAATTCTTTTGTAAGCTGTTTAGAGTAGTCTAGTTTCTCCAACAAAAAATTAAATCTTTAAATTTTTTTTCCTTTTTTTTTTTTTTTAAAGTTAAAAGACTTTTGGAATCCTTGTGTTAGGGAAATACTTGGACTGCTGTTGTTTACACACTAGTCTAAGTTCCCCTTGCTGTTGAGAGACGTGTGAAGCAGGCTGAAGGCAACCCTCCCAGATCACCCCATCCGCTGTTGGTTTCTCCTGTCCGCTCTCCCTGAGGTTATTGACTCAGTGTACTCTGCTTTGTTTTTCTTTCAGTTTCCTGAGTTGCTGGAGGCATCAGAAATACTTAATCCTGGACATTAAGCTTGAAGGACACGTTTTAGGAGGGAGATTTTATGAGATAGTACTTTTATGTATGCATGTATTTATGATTTCCCATCCTGGAGTAAGGAGAAACACGTTGGCATTATTGATGTTAGTTCCCTTCCCTCCTCTACCTCGCCACGTACCCAGGCTGGCCACAGGCTTCTGTCTACCTACCTTAGCCCCCTGCGTGCTGGGCTTAATGTGTGTGCCACCACACCAGATCCATTTCACTTCCTTATATAATAAAGATCACAAGGGATTTTGGGAAGGAAACTAGATTTAGGAAAGTCTACAATCGCCTCATTGTAAGCATGGCTTACATCAACAATTACCGAGCTGTTTCAGGTTAGAAAAGCACTTCCGCTCAACCTCCAGCTCTAGAATACTTAAAACCTAAAAATAAAAATTAAAGTGACACAAGTCCATCGTATTTCAGAGATTAGACATCTACTTGGTGACCGTAGCCTTTACCCCAGCAGCTTGTGTGAGTTGAGTTGTCCGTACCTAAAAAAGACACCGGCTAGGAATAGGAAGAAGAGAGGAGAGGGCTCGCACCAACTACCAGACTAAGATCAGCGGGGGTAATTTAAAAATGTCCTGTAAACTGTTCCTATTAAAAACTGGATCCACATTTTAAGAATTTTAATTCTTCTAAGGAAAGTCTCTCCCTCTCCGAGGTTTTATCCAGGATTGCTATAACGGTGGTTGCAAACTTTTGTTTAGGGAAAAGGTTCACCCGACTCAATGTTCATTTGACCTTCTGTATCTACCTTTCGGGTAGAGCTATAGGTGACATGTGTCTTCGTGTGTGCGGCTACATATGATCCCACACCTGTGGTGTTTCCATTCTGCTGGTCAGCGAAAGCGTCTTCAGTTATGAGTTTAGTTATCTCCTTCAGTCTTTGATCGATACATTTATATTTATAGGTGACATCAGGCTGCATTATTTGGTCCCACGCATTTATGATCCCGTGCACATGTGGCTTTCTGTTGCATTGATTAAGCCCTGTCTAGTCCTTGGGCTCACACAGAAGCAAATCCTTTTCTATTCTTCGTATTCAGATGGGGTGCTGTGAAGGCAGCTTGCATGCAGCGGTCCATCCAAGAGTACCACTTTTCCAGTAGGCGCTCCGTAATACTGTTTATTTTCAGTGCCAGTCACTGTTTACAGATGCAGAATACAAGTCTTCCCCTTTGTTGAGGAGCTGTTTTAAGGATTCTTTCTTTGAATTTCAGGGAAAAATGATGATTTGAGTGTGAGTCTTCTGACATGGTCGCCTGAGTGTCTGTATATGTGTCACACGGCTCTGTGAGCAGATATAGAAAGAAAGATGAAGTAGTGGTTTAGGGCAATCTTAGCCTTGAAATTGGGAACTTCTTTAGTTTCAGACTCATCTGAGTCAGTTTCCTTGTCCTCCCTCCCCCCAGTGGATTTAGTCACTTGGCCTTAGGGAGGAGTTGGGGGCACTCAGGAGCCCTTCTGAGTGCCTACTGTAAATGATACCTCGTGCTGACGCGCTTTTCTGTGTGTGCCTGCTGCCAGGCTGCCCATCCGCAGGGCTAGAGGTGTGTAAGTGCTGATTACCTGAATCACCTGACGTTGTTGTGGTGGTTACTAAATCACCAGCCTGGGATTTTAACCAGATTCGGATGTCTTCTTCCCATTCTCCTGACTTCCCCCTTATGATTTCTCAAATCTGAAACTGAGGAGGAAAAGAGCTTGGGAAGAGCAGTAAGACATTCTAGAATCTGGTAAGTGCCAGGTTCAAACTGTATACAGTTGGCAGAAAGTCTTCAGAAGTGGCTGCAGTGAGGTGCATTTGAGGCTGCCCTCTAGGTGCCCGACTTTGTGGCATCTGCTTGGCTCTCGGATGTCCAGGCATGGAGATAAAACTTCATGTGGCTCAAAAATGTACTCTTTAGTTTTTCTTTCCTGGCAGATGTGAAACATTTTGCATTGGGAAGGTAAAGTGTGTGTGTGCGTGCTTGTGCATGCGTGTGCACATGTGTGTTTAAGACAGGGTTTCTCTGTGTAAGCCCTAGTTGTCATAGAACTTGCTCTGTAGACCAGGCTGGCCTCGAATTGACAGAGATCCACCTGCCTCTGCCTCCTGAGTGCTGGGATTAAAGGCCTGTGCCACCATCACCCGGCCAAAGCTTAGGGTTTAGCAAACCAGAGGCAGCAGCCAACTGTCACTTGAATGCATGCACCTCTGTGAAGGGGACACAGACAGTGGGGTTGCAACAGTTAGGTTTGTCTCCCACTTTGCTCTACTTTAAGAACAGTGCTTGGGTGAGGTCTGTGGAGAAGATGGTGGTGGCAGTGTAGTTTGAGGCTGTTTGTTTTCTCACTTCCCCTGGTGCGAGGGAAAGAGTGTGGAAGGGGGCAGAGTGTCATCATTTGGAAACATGACAGTTTCACCCTGGGCAGCTGCTTCCTGGAGCTGTGTCCTTCCCCTTGCAATGGAGATGCTATTCCTACTACCGTTGTGAACACGTATGCATTTCCCTAGTGGATATGTGAGGTACCGGTTGACCAAAGGGTGTTCTGGGTGTACATGTTTGGAGCTTAGGATAGATTCTAGGCAATGCAATTTGTGTGGGTGCCTATAAATAAATTCTCAAGGGAGAAGAATTTGTTTCGCCCCTGCCCCATCATCTAGGAAAAGCATTGCGCTAGGAAGAGGGGAACTACTTCCTGGAGGTTTTTGGCATAGCCCCTGCTTTTCTTCATTTGTGGGTAGGGATTAAGTTTGGCCCAGATTTTAGGATAATTGAGGGAAAGTACAGCGCTTTGAAGGAGTAGAACATAACACATTGTGATTCTTTCCTGCTTGGTGTTAGTGCTGCCCTTTCGTCATAGACAGTTGTTTAGTCTGCCAGGTGTGGTGCCCGAGACCTCTTATCCCTCACTGGGGGAGCTAAGGATGCCAACCAGCCTGAACTGTAGAATTGAGACCCCGTGGCAAAAACAAACACATCAACAAACCTTTGTAATGATTCCATATGGTCTGGATAGTAAAACTCCCCCCGAGGTCAGTGACCAACATTCAGGAGAAAATAGGGGGAATGTTTGAATGTTTAGAGTTGTCCAAAAAGTTGAGAGTGATATCTTTACTGACATTGTGCACACAGCATCTGTGGAAGATGATGTGGTAGGAAGATCCTTCCCACCCCACTTACTAGGTGGTTTGACATTCCAGCACTTGGCCCTGAGATGCCCTGCTTGAGGTGGGTCATCACCTGCAGGCTGTAGGCACACAGTCTGGCGCCCGAGAGTTGGGCAGGAGCTCCTTGAAGATCCCTCTTGGACTCGAAGAAGGGAAAATGTTTAGACTCCATGTTTCCTGTGGCGATTCTTTGGCTTTTAAGAAGGGTTGCCCAAAGGACTAAGAGAGCACAGGTGTCAGGAAGTGACTAAGAAACACAGGGCTGGGGATTTAGCTCAGTCAGTAGCGTGCTTGCTTAGCACGCATGAAACCCTGGGTTTGCTGCCCAGCACTGCCTAAGAACATGATTTTTATGCCTGTAATATCAGCACTGGGGATGGAGACACAGGAGGACAGGAAGTTCAAGATCGTTCTAGGCCTGCGTCACGTGAGACCCTGTCTCAAAAAATAAAAACCAGCTCCCTCCCCCAGAAAACCAAACCAAACCAAACCAAAACCAAGCACAGATTATATAGGTGTTTGTTTCCTCTGTTAGAGGCCACTGGTGCCTGGAATTCTTTTAGGAACAGAGTAGCAAGTTGTCGAAGAACACGCTGGAAGGCCTTAAGAGGGAAGAGGAGGTCGAGCTATGCCGTTGCTTGACAGAGGCCTTCTTTTAGAGTGACTTTTGTGGAATTCCCCCCCTCCCAGTCAGCAAGTGTCCCCAGGTTTTGGACTCATGATCTCTCGAGAGGCTTTGTTCATCATCTTGGTTTCCACCTACTTGCACATTTGAGGTGGAGAGATTGCATGCCTTTGAGAATCCTTCTTATGTTTTAGGGAGATCTTCCTGTCCCTACCCACACCCCATGCACCCGTCCAGGAACAGAACACCAGGCACCGGGCTGTTTTCTAGGGGTGAGCTGGCAGCTGGAGTGCTTCATCAGGGGTCGATTCACTAAACGACCATAGCTTTTGGTCAGGAAGCCTGGGAATCCTTAAAGTATGGAAAGACCAGGTCTGTACGTGGGAATAGCATGGTATGTGATGCTTGTAGATTGTATTTTCTCTTTAGAGTCACAGGAAAAATTAAAACAATACGTGGCCCTCACTGTTCCCAGGTGGACCCCTTAAGTGGCCTGAATTTTATTTTTCTAGGACAAACTGAAGTTCCTATTGATCCCCTCACAGGTCTTCCTGTGTATCTGTCATTGAGTTCATATATACAAATAATTCAAAGTTAAAAAAAAAAAAAACTCTAGCCGGGCGGTGGTGGCGCACGCCTTTAATTCCAGCACTCGGGAGGCAGAGGCAGGCGGATCTCTGTGAGTTCGAGGCCAGCCTGGTCTACAAGAGCTAGTTCCAGGACAGGCTCCAAAACCACAGAGAAACCAAACCCTGTCTCGAAAAACAAAAACAAAAACAAACAAAAAACTCTACTTATTTCTATTATGTATAGTTAATGTGCTAGTAGAGAAAATTAAAAAGTACTGACGTGAATCTCACTAGCAGTCATTTTGGTGAACCTGTGTGTGAGTGGACACTGGGATTTTTAAGAGTCAGGTGGGATCTGATAGTACCTAGCTTGAAAGTTACTACACTCAAGGAGTGTTTCATTTTATTCTTTCGACTCCAAGCCCAAACTTTAAGAATTAAAATCATTGGGGGAAAATGAGTATTTTAGGAAAGCATCAGGCAATGTTAAGAATTAAACAAAACTATCAAATACATATATACATACACACAAAACAAACAACAATCAAAAACTAACCCTGAAGATAGATATTTGATTCAACCCAAAACAGGAAGTTTGGGAAAACAGAAGATCAGAATAAAAAACTGTTGAAAGGTACAGTTATTAACTTCAGAAATGTCCGTGGGGTGACCCAAATGACCATTTGCGGAGAAGGCTCTCCACGCCATGGTTAGGACTGAGCAGTGGCTCTGAGGGACTTCTGGAGGGGAGGAGGCAGAGATGTGCTTCTGCCTTCCTTGAGCCTCTATTCTCAAGCCTAATTGTTTGTTGGTTCAACGCAGACCATTTGCTTTGATCTCTGGCTTTCCCACTCACAAAGACTTGATGAGCTTGGCTTCCTGGAGTGAAATTCAAATACACTTGTGAAATGTAAACAGCGTTCATTTATTAAGAATCCTATAATCAAGGCAAATTGGCATGCTTATATAAGCAATTAGCTTTGAGAATAGAAAGATAAATAGGATGCTAGGTCAAGAATGAGCTGATTGTTCTCAGTGTTGGAGTCTAGTTATCCCTCTATGAGTTATAGTGTAAGCAAATAGTCATTCCTCTTACTCGTAATTGGTCACATTTGTGGTTCGGTTTTGAGGGCAGCATATGTGCTGTTCCTGGAACTGGGAGGACAGAAGCAATTAGTGTCTCATTTTCTTCTAAAAACGCAGTTCTTCCAATGAAATGTATGTAGGTGACTCTTTGATCAGATAAAAGTTTCTAGTAATTGAGAGCAGAGTTAAAGAAGGTCCGGATTTGGACAGGACTATAAAAATATGATTTTGTTGTTGTTGGGGAAGGTAGAGAAGATGATTTGGACAATGGCAGAACTCTCACCCCCCCAAAAAAAAAACCAATTTCCGTCCCCCTTTCCCTTCTTTCTCTTTCAATCCTTCTTTCAAGATAAGGCATTCTGTAACAGGCTAGCCTCAACTTGACTATATAAACAGCCAATAGTAGCCTTCTCCTACCTCCAGAGTGTGAGGATTTACATCCCTCCATCAGCCAAGCTGCACCCCTCCCCCGGCACTTGCATTGAGCCCTGTTGCTTCTTTTTGTATAGAAGGAAGTGTTGTGATAACAGGCAGCAGAGGTTGGATGTTGGATGTTCCCATTCACATGGTAGCAGCAGCACTCGGTTTGTCCAGTGAGGTCAATCCTGCCAAATCTCGTTTATGAAACCTAGGGGACCAGCATTGAAGAGCAGTTGAGCAGGGGATCAGCTTTATCGGTGAGCTGCAGTTGAGGCTCTTTTGGCTTCTGAGACGGTCAGCACGGGTGATCTCTTGGTAGAACTTTGTCCTGTTGGTCACAGGCTCTGGACTAGTTGGTACTTGCTATTCCCATGGACTTCTTTTCTTCCTGGTTGACCCAGGAAGCCAGTGCAGCCTTAATATGTTGGATCCAAGATGCCAGGAACCTGCCTGCTGCCCACTAGTCAGACCGTCCAGGCGTAAACTTAGACCATTTGTCACCGCATCGCCCCCTGGGCTTGTGAAACCTTGAGCTTGCCTTCTAGGACCGTTTCTTCATAGAATGTTTCAGTCTCAGGGTTTGTTTCCTTGGAAAACATTTGTTTGGCTTAGAGATCTCCCATCATCTGTGAATCAAACAGGCTCCAAGCCTCATTTATAGATGTAGTCCTTTAATAATAGCTACCTGATTTTTTAATTAATGGTAACTACTGGATATCCAGAGGTTGATTTCCTATTTTTAATGATAATGGAGATATTAAAAATATTAAATGATTTTGTGTTGTTCTCTGGATTGATAGTGCCTAATCATCTATTGAAAAATCCTTTCTAGATTGAACACACCATTGTATCACAACTCCCAGATCAGGAATTGGATTCTCACCTCCGTCCCCAGTTGTTCCTCAAGCCAAGTTGGACTCCTTGCTTCCCAGACAGCCTATCACCTGATCCAGCTTTCCTGATGGTCACCCTTGAGTGGAGAAAAGCTGACCACAGGGTTGTGCCTTGTGGTGCTTCTAAATGCCCGTAACTGTCAGGTTCCCAGATGTTGAGAGATCTCTTCAGTCCAGGATGATGTATTAAGCAGTGTGGACAGAGGTGCCTTCTTGTTGCTGGGTATTCCATTGCCAGTCACTTTAGAGGTGTGTGCAAGATAGTGCTCTTGCTTTCTGTGATGCTGAGAAGAGGCCATTTTGATTTGTGCTCCTTTAATAAAGCGTACGAGGGTAGAGATTTACAGAGTGAACTCCAGCAAGTGCAAGCTGGGGCCTTCGGTGCCTAGAGTTGCTTATAGCCTTACATTTCCCTCCCCTCCCAAACCATGGTTGTAGCCTTTGATTTTTTTTTTTTTTACTGTCTTTCTTGATAATTCTTGAAACATGAAAGATCTGACTGTGAACTTTGTTGTGTGGGCTTTTCTCATCCAGGCCCCGGTTACTCCAGGCATCAGGTCCAATCCCAGTGCTCCATGGCTGTTTGTTGGTGGTGGTCAGGCTTCCTTACTCAGCTTTCCAGAACTTGTGTTCTGCCAGGCTTCTCATCCCAGTGACCACGGTTAGGTCAGACCTGTTTTCACTTGCAGCTTGCTTTCTCTCCGTTCGCTTCTCTCTTCCTTATAACTTTCCTCAGCGATTGGTTCTCCAGCATGGAAGACATTCCCCCAGCTTCTCTGTGTACTGACACGCATCTAGCCTTCTTGGTGCCCCCGAATCCTGTTCTCTCTGTGTGCCCTTCCAGGCTCATATCAGCTTGGAGAAGGTGGGAACACAGTTCCCTGTGCTTTGATCTCTTTATTGTATGAATCAGCCTTTACTCACAAGGCACTTGGTAAACAGCACCCTTGTGAGGTGCGGCTGCACAGTCGGGCTGCCTGTATGTGTGGCTTTGTAGTTCTTTTCATAGTCTTAGCCACCTAGCTACATCTTTCTTTTATCAGCTGCTTTATACTTGGGGCTCCTGGAAGGCAAGGTCCTGGCAGCTGCTTCTGCAAAGGCCTGATCTGGGAGGGTGGGACCCTCTCATCAGGCAACCCAGTGGGCCGGAAGAAGACAGTGAATTGTAGTAGCTGCCGAGAACCCATTGAACAGACCACACTGAGCTGATGGTTAATTGCACACACTTGACTTTGTGCTGAAATGTTGTCATGGGCTCTTACTCATCTTGGGATTCCCCATGTTACTGGATGGCAGTTAAGTGCCCAACATGACCTCATCGTCTGCGATAAGAAGCTGGCACCAAGCTCCACTTGACTTAAAAATGAGGAGTAGAAAAGAGGGCAGCAGTTGTGTCAGGAGACAACCAGGGGTTTGTTACAGTCTTTAAGCCAGGCTTGGTTTGTGTCATAGGGTTGTCAAGTGAGTAGTGAACGGCTTTCTAAGAGTAACAGTTCCTGTGTGTGTATGTGTGTGTGTGTGTGTTTGATTTGAAGTAAAGTATGTTCGAATGAGCCACATCTGTTTGTAGAACGCTTTCTGATTGCTGCTTGTAGTAGTAAGGGTTTTAAAGAAACAAGGGAAATGGGGCATGAGAGTTTGAGGCTTGAAGTTATATCTGGAAGTACTGAAGTTTGTGATCCAATTCTGTTGTGTTAAAACTACAGAGAACACTGCTGTAAAGAAAGGCGAGGCTTAGGGGACTGCTCACTCATGCTACTTCATGGCGGGTGCCTCTGACATCCTTCCAGAGAAGCGCTATCCTCCTCTAGCTAATGGGATAGTGGGCTTCAGAGTTATAGTGGCCACTACAAAACACTGGAGGCAGGATTTGAACCCAGGCCTGTCTGCTAACCAGCTTCTTCCTGTTGTATGGTGCAACTTTTTTTTTTCCTAAATTAACCGTAAGGTGTCATGAAATGTACGCTTGCTCATTCTTTGTTCTGTGCAGTAACTGTTTTATGTATTTACAGGGTCCATCTTGTATGTCATCTAACCCAGAGATCTTCATAATCAGTATAGTTACAATTAGACTAAGCTTCAAGGGTTAGAGAGAAAGCTGCACTGGGTTCCCAGTGTTTGATTTCCTTGGAAGGAAGCCAGAAGATGCTCCTGAGAGCCCAGCTCCATCTCAGTCACCCTGCACTAAAGCTTTAATTCTATATGGTGCACTTTTGCTTCTTTAGCACCGTGTAAGACAAGTGCATACTTTTAATGGGGCAGTCCAGAGAATTTATTGAGTTCTTACTGCGTGCTAGGCAGTACTGTTGGCACTGGAGGATGCTGAGTGAGGCAGACTCTTGGGGTGCCATCCAGGAGTTTACAGTTAAGTGGGAAGGGGCAGAGGTCAGCTAGGCATGGGAGGGCACACAGACATGGAAATGAGATAGCCGGGGTGCCGGAAGCTGGTGAGACAGTAAAATAGCAATGTGAGGTGGTGTCACCTCTGTTAGATAGCTGTGTGGGATATGAAGCAGGTAGCCTCTGTGGGGTGAGGGAAGAGCCCTCAGGCTGAAAGAGATCTGTTTCTTCCCCTGATGGCCCAGAAGGGCCTTGCACAGGCCTTGAAGGTAGCGTAGGAACGGGCCTGTGTGATGTTCAACCTTCCCGGCTCCCTATGGTGGAGGCTAAGGAGCTCATGGCTTTGACTGTCCCGGCAGCTGTGTCTTCTAGTTACCATTCTGCTTGTTAAATCTGTGTGATGTGTAAATGCATGATAATTTCAAGTTTGTGAGTGTTCTAGACCATGGAATGTCAGGCTTGGGAGGGAGGACGGGTTAGTGCATGAAGGCTGATTCTTACAATGGCATGGTTCATCTTTTTGAAGCCACGCGTGGGCCTGGGCATTCCAGGTAGGGATTGCATCTGTAATTTCTAGTCTCTGGCCCCGATTCGTACTCTGTTGCACTTTTAAAAGTTTATTTCAAAAACCAATGTATTGCAAGGGACATATACAAAGTTTATACAGACTTGATTCTGAAGTTAAAAATAAAAGTTGTATATAGTTAAAATTCTCCCTAAAATCCTCTAAGTTGACCATAAAAGTACAGCATGTGTAATTCTGCATTGAAATAATTCCAGAAAGTAATTTTGTGCATGAAGTTGAGCCCTGGCGATTGGCTAAAGGAGAAGCTGCAAGAGAAATATATGTATATGTGCCAGGATAGCACTGACATCCAGCCATAGAACCTGGAACTCATTTGGACACAATCTTACTTGTCATTTTGTAGATGCTATTTATTATCCCAATGCCTTTAAATGTTATTCAGTGGTATAATGTCTTTAAATAGTACTAGTTTTTTTCTTGGGAGAATTTTAAGTCAACGTTCAAATAAATACCGTATAGGTCACTTACTATACATGTCTTTTTGCCTTCAATATTTCATTACTTATTTTTGTGTGTATGTGTATCTATGTGTAGGGATGAGTGTGATTTATTTTTGTGTGTATGTGTATCTATGTGTAGGGATGAGTGTGATTTATTTTTGTGTGTATGTGTATCTGTGTGTAGGGATGTGTGGCCTGTGGCCAGAGCATACCTGGCAGGAGTTGATTCTCTCATCCCATCCCATGGAGTCCCAGGGATTGAACTCCGGGTGTCAGACTTGGTGGCGAGTGCCTTTCTTTACCCACTGACCCATGTCACTGTCCTTTCTATTTATTTATTTATTTATTTATTTATTTATTTAATTAATTAATTATTTATTATGTGTACAATATTCTGCCTGTGTGTATATCTGCAGGCCAGAAGAGGGCACCAGACCTCATTCCAGATGGTTGTGAGCCACCATGTGGTTGCCGGGAATCGAACTCAGGACCTTTGGAAGAGCAGGCAATGCTCTTAACCACTGAGCCATCTCTCCAGCCCCCAGTCACTGTCCTTTCTTGTCATCCTTTTGAGATAGGGTCTTGCAGTGTAGCCCAGGTTGGCCTGGAATTTAGGACTGGGACTCTGCTGCCTCAGCCCTCTTAAGTGTTCCACATATACAAGTTTGTGGTTTTCTGGGTGCCATTTGGAGTTGAACAAGGATTTCTCCAGTGATAACCACAGACATTGTTAATGAGCTTTCAGACCTGTTTCTCACCCACTCCCCCAGATTGTGATAGACTCTTACACATCCCAGGCTGGCCTCACTCTCTGTGTAGCCCAGGATAACCTTGAACTTCTGACCTTCCTGTCTTTCCCTCCTGGCTGCAGAGATTACAGGTGGGTATGTCAGGCTTGATGCCTTATCAACCAGGCTACACCCCCAGCCCAGCCTGTGGCCTTTCTTTGGATATTTTAGCAAATGTGAATGGTAGCTTGGGAAATTGGGAAGCTTTCAATTGTGAGAAACCCGGGACTAAAGGGGCTTGCCTGAGGATGTTATAACTGAGTGATGATTGAAGTTGCAAAATAATCCCACACCAGTTCAGAATTACATATAATAAAGGGTTATTTATTTAGGGGAGAGTCACAGATCATCACAGAGGGGAGAATCCTCTGCATCAATGGGGAACAGGAACAGAGTCTAACATCAGGAAGCAAGAGCTGGAAGCAAGAGAGAGAGAAAGAGAGAGAGAGAGAGAGGGAGGAGGGAGGAAGAGAGAGAGAGAGAGAGAGAGAGAGAGAGAGAGAGAGAGAGAGCGCCCCTGCAGGCTTTACAGCTGCATTTATAGTATAAGAGACCACGCCTGCTTGGGCAGGTATCTTAAAGGGTATTAGCTGGAGGAGCGGAAGGAGCTCCCTCTGCACCTGAGAATCTAAATTTGTTAAGTAGAAGGCTGTGCTCTTAAGGTGTCACGCTGACCTCCAGTTTCAATAAAGATGATATAAAATAAACTACAGCTCTAACAGATGCTTAGCCGGAGCCAAGTCCCTGTTATTTCAGCATCTTTTCAGCCTATATTCATCTTGTATGTCCTGAAGCTATGGTATGTCCTCTATAAATAGAGATCAAATAAGGAGCGGATGAATAAGGCGCAGCCCACTGTTGAAATGGAAAGACTGGAAAGCTTGTGCTCAAATTGGCTTTCTCTCCAGCAACAGTTGTCCTCTGGCCGTTTCAAAGCTCTCTTTCAGATAACCGTCTTGGAACCTTGTTTTTGTCGCTAGTAAAATGGCTGTGTTGTTACCCTCGTGGGCTGTGTAGCAAGCCTTTTGTTCAGCCCCCAGCGATAACTCATAGACTTGAACTTCCTTGTGGGAAAACAACTCTTATTGTTTAGTATTAGTCATTCTTATGCTGGGCAGTGTGTGTGTGTGTGTGTGCGTGCGCGCACGCCCACACGCACACACATGTATGTTTCAAAACAGGGTTTCTCTGTGTAGCCCTAACTGTCCTGGAACTCACTCTGTATGTAGACCAGGTTGTCTTGGAACTCAGAGATCCACCTGCCTCTGTCTCCCGTGTGCTGGAACTAACGGCAAGGAGATGATATATCTTTAACAACAAATTCTACCAAATAAGGAATCACAAAGAAGCATGGAGGATCTGGAAAGATGGCTTTGTGGTTAAGAACAGAGGACCTGGGTTTGATTCCCAGCACCCTTAGAATGGTTCACAACCATCTACGATTCTGGGTCCAGGGGAATCTCTTGTCCTCTTCTGGCGTCCGCAGGCACTAGCCATGCCTGTGGTGCGCAGACATACATACAGATAAAACACTCGTACACAGAAAATAAAGCTAAGTAAAGATTTAAATACCCTCTCCTTAAGGTGGTAACCGCTAGTGGAAGAGAGGCATGGAAGATGGTGGGATCTTACATGGATGTGCTGTGCACCTCGCTCAGGTTAAAGGTTCAGAACATTTCTGGTTTATGCTGATGAATGTTCATAACTGATTGGGTCGAGTTCTGCAACACATAATCTTTAGAGAAAGTGAGTTTTGCGCTGTACCTGAGCAGTTAAAGCACTAGGTGTGTGTCTGTATCTGTACCAGGGTCTTGGAAAATGGTGGAAAGTACTCACGTCGGGGACAGCTTTCATGGGGGAGGAGCTTGGACCCCAGATGGTGATGGACGGGGGTCTTACTCCTGTGGGTGGCAAGTGTCAGAAGTGGGCAAACAGTCACACCCGCTTTGCTGGAAAGCTTGTAGTCTTAACAGAGCATATTTGTAAGAATTCTGCATTGGCATTAACCTTCCAAGACAGTCTCTCCCCTACTTCCCTCCGGCAAGGTTTCTCTGTAGCTTTGGAACTCAAGAGATCCTCCTGCCTCTGCCTCCTGAGTGCTGGAATTAAAGGTGTGCGCCACCATCTCCCAGCCAAGACAGGCTTTTAACTGAACTTGTTAGGCAGGGTTTGTTAGAATGTGGGATGCAGTTTATGTGGTGTTTGCCTAGCTTGTACACAGAATTTGGTTTGATCCTTAACCCCCTGTAAACCTGGTGTATGCCTGTAACCTCAGCCCTCAGGAAGTGGAGCTATAGCAGTGGTTGGTTGCTAGAGTGAGGCTAGCCTAAGATTCATGAGACCCTGGCATCAAAAACCAAACCCAAACCAGAGCAACTCTCAAACAACCAAACAGCAACAGTGTGGCGGGAGGAGATAGGAAGGAGACCCCAGAATGCCCAGAAGTGAATGGACGGTAGCTTGAGCTTGCTGTTCTTGCCTTAAGATTGCATTTACTCATCCATTCTGATATGCAAATAATGTCTTAAACTGTGGTCTACATAGGTAGCCTGTAATTGGCTGTTTTATCTTGACCCTGTGTGTTTTGCGCTATTAGAAAGAGTGCCAGGAATTTCACTGTCAGTTCACTCAGGGCTTAATGGAAGCGCCAGCGTGTCTCTCTAACTGGAGCGGTGAAGCTCCCATGCGAAATGTACGAGGCCACAGGCGTCGAGACAGAAGATACTCTGCGGGTTCCAGCTCTGTGTCGAGATGAATGAAGTCATTTGGATTTTTGTGTGACTTGTGTCTACATGGTCTTCTGATTGAGATAAGAGCACCCTTGGCATTTCTGCCAACCATGAATATTTAGTCACTGGGCTTGTTCTCCGAAGCAGAGAAGGGCAACCTTGTAGTTGCAGTGTCCTGGGCACTTCTTGTCATGTGCCCCCAGAATGCTCTGCGGTAATCTGTTTGGAAGAACACTTTACCAATCTTGCTGAATCGGGCAAAACAAAGGCTACCGTCCCAAATCACATGAAAGCTCCGCCGACATCGAGAACTTCGTCTAGACATTTCTGAGACAGACACACTGCTCATTCTCTCAGGTGAGGCTGCCCTGAGTTTTCTTTATTGAGTTAGTGGGATAAAAGAATATTTGACAACACCGTTAGAATACTGTGAGATAACAGTTGTCCATGTTTTTAGACCCTTGAGGATTCTTAAAATTGCATGGACTGAATCTTGTATGTAGAGTGTAGTGTGTGTGTGTAATTTTAAGATATAGATTCTTTAACGAAGGTATGAATCCATTCTGTCATGCCCCTTGCACACTTGCTGAAGCACTTAGTTTAGAATTGCATGAAAGGACATAATAGTCTCCCCTCCCCCAAGAGAGTCCAGATGAAAAGGATTATAATATGCTACAAAAATATTAGCCTGCCTGGCCCAGCCTGTGACTCATTCCTCTTGAAGTGTTCATTTTGACAGCTTTTTTGAATCACACATCAGTTGCAATGCTGGTATTTTTGGCGGGGTGCTAGACTTTACCCCAATGCTCAGGGGGGGTGGCTGCCAAGACTGAACAAAGAGGACGATTATAAATGAACCGGCGGTGTCACAAACACTTGGGTTTTTGGTTTTGTTTTTTCCCTTGAGCAAAAACAGCTTTGGGAGCTAAAGGATGATCTTTCTTCCACCTATCACCGGATTCCAGCTCTGGTCCAGTGGAAAGCTCCCTCTGGCCTCCCGAGTCCTCTGCTGTCGCCAGGGTCCCAGTGTTGGCTTTCAGAGCCGTACCCCACCCACTCTCCTCCTCTACCTCAGGAGTCTCTGGTTCATCTTCACATTGTTCTCTGTCTCAGGACCGAGCTTCCTTGTGGGTCCGTCTGTTCTCTGCTGTCGCTGCTCTACAAAGAAATTCCCATCCATCTCAAAGGAGACGCAGATGTGTAGGGTGTGCGTGGACAGGAATATGTGGCCCTTTCTCTCGCCTTTTCGTCTCTTTCTTTCCTTCTGTTTATACAGATCTTCATAAGAGTCATAGTTTCTCACAGTGTTCTATATAGACTGTTATTTTATGAGGAAATCTCCCTTTGTGCTGTTTAATGATTTAAGAACTGTTCATGTATGCTCTGCCGCGTACGCCTTCTCTTCCAAGAAGCAATCCTAGTGGACAGATTTTAGTTTCAGGGGTCCCTTCTGCCCCCCTTAGCACAGGCTGGCCTCAAACTTAACTTGTCGCTGAGGATGTCCTTGAATTTCTGATCCTTTTGCCTTGACCGCACAAGCACTAGCCTCTGTATCCTAATTGGATATTCTGGACGGTGTATCCCAATAGGACAGAACAGCAGGGTAAAGTACCACGCAGTAGGAGGGGTGAAATGATACAGAGACCCTTAAGCTCCCCAGTCTCTTTTCTTCCCCCTTTCCTTTGGAAGTAAGCTGTTCAGTTTTCACCTGCCATTTCTGTGCACACATGTCAGAAATAACTTAGTTTCTGAATTTACAGCTGGGCTCTGGTAATCTATCTGAGAAATGTTTATGGGGTGCATGTGGCTAGCCCCAGCTCAGTGACTTTTGAATCATGCTCATGGAATGAATGGGTTATATATACATTGTTTTGAGTCCATTTTCATTCTTTTGAGGATTCTGGATTTGTCCATTTGCCTATTGAAGATTTATTTTTATTTTTAGTTGTGTGTTTATCTTTGTGTCTCTTTGTGGATCTGTGCATGTCTGAGTGTAGGTGCCCACAGAGTCCCAGAAATGGTTGTTGGCTCTTTTGGACCTGAAATTACAGGTAATTCTGAACTGTCCAATGTAAGTATTGGGAACTAAACGGGGCTCCTTTGCAAAAACAGTACTGCCCTTAACTGCTGAGCCATCTCTCCCATCTGAGTTTGCCCATTTGCAACACCAGATCAATAGTTGTGTATTCATGGACTCTACAGTGAGAAGGTTGAGTCACTAACAGATTAAAACTGTGACCGACTCTCAGCTGCCTTGTTACAGTTTGCACTTTGTATACAGTAGGTTTTTCACTTTTAGTGTTTTTTTTTAATCATGTTTGTGTTTTTTTGGTCAGACTTTGCTTTTTTTTAATGTCTGTTTTTCTTTGGCATGGGAATACGTGGAGGAGGTTGGAGGACAGCTTGCTGAAGTTGGCTCTCTACTTCCTTATAGATTCTGGGGATAGAACTCAGATCATTAATCTTGGCTGCAAATGCCCTTGATTTATAATACTATTGGTCCTGAGTTCATGAATCTACTGTGTGTTGTCTAATAAACAAATACATAAAACAGACTTATGAACTGATTCCTATATTGGTCAGTCAATAGAGATGCTATATGGCTGGGGTTTCCTAGTAGATAGTATTCATTACTATATTTTGCTTAGGGTACTGATCTACTAGTAGATAAGACTGTGGACATGATAACTATATAGAACGTAACCACTGCAAATGAGCCAAGAAGAGGGAACAATCAAAAACTCTTTAAAGTTATTTATGTGTAACATTACAATGGAGATACTTGTCTAGTTCCCCTGATGCACATAGGTCAGTTTCCAAGTTATATATTTAGAAATTACATTCTCTTCTTCACCCAAAGTAGTGGCCACTGAAATGCTTTCGCCCAATGTTGTCAAAGTAAGTGTAGTGTATCTCTCAGTTCTGCACAGATCGG
Source organism: Alexandromys fortis (assembly GCF_014885135.2). Lineage (NCBI taxonomy): Eukaryota > Metazoa > Chordata > Mammalia > Rodentia > Cricetidae > Alexandromys > Alexandromys fortis. Next base: position 1,973,673 of record NW_026067917.1, on the reverse strand, counting down.
GGTCATATGTTAATGAATTAACAGATATTTCTTAATGCTTCCTTGGTACTAAAATTGTTTTGACAGTGAGCTATTATGCAGGAACTTATAGTGTATCTTCTGTGGTAAAACTTTGAATGTTAAAAAAATTGGTTGCTTTTCTAAGGTTTAATTATGAACAAGATGAACTTAGGTTGGAAGTGTTAGGGGAAAACATTGTAATTATGGCAGACAGTATTCCTTGAGTTTTACCTTTGAGCTGCGGTTGATTGGTGCATCCGTGCTTTTTCTTAGAAACGTCCTCAGCAGGTGGATATTCTGCCTCTGGTTTACTGAAGTGGGAATTGAAGTACAAAGAGGCTGGGCTGTTCTTCCATGGCCACCCAGTTATTAAAGTGATGCGCTCAGGAATTGGAACTTAAGCTCCCAGCTCTTGAGCTCTTCTTGGTCTTAATCATTGTATTATACACAGCTCAGTTTATCACTGAATTTTATGTTGCAGAAGGCTTAAGAGGTAGTTTTCTCTTTTCTTTTTTGGACAGAAGTATATAGGGGGGTGGGGAGATGGTGGCTCATCAGTTAAGAGCACTTGCTGCTCCTGCCGAGGGCCTGGGTTCACTTCCCAGCACCCGCATGGTACCTCAGATCCATCTGGAACTCCTGCTCCAGGGCATCTGATGCTCTCTTCTGACCTCCTGGGTACCAAGTATGCACATGGTTCATAGGCATACACGTAGGCAAAATAGTCACACATAAAATAAAATGAATAAATCTAATAAAAAATTAAAAATGTTTATATAATGAAATAATCTAGGGAACTTGAGAGATCACGCCACAGGAAGTAAGTGTGGAGATGATTTTATTTACCACCCCCTTCCTTTTTTTTTTGGTAAAACCAAGAACAGTGGTGAGAAAAGACACATAGAAGCCTGTCTTCACCAGGGTCTTGGTTGTCCAGCCAGTCTTTGGTTTGGTTCGGTTGATGCTTGATATCTTGCAGTTCTCAGCAGAGTAGAATCTGGAAGAAACTTCTTTTCTTTGTATTCTGCCTGTCCTTTGCTCAAGGAAGAGTTGACTTCTACAAGAGTCGAGTTCATAACCTCTGTCATATTTTAAGGGCTTTCCCAGTGGGAAGGGTTCATACGTATTTCTCAGGACAGCGCGAAGGTATTTTCACAGTGTCCCTTACTATGCGGTAGAGCGGGGTGTGGGTTCATCCCTGTGACTCTCTAGCACAGTTAATGGCCTTACTACTCTCTCTGTGAAGATACAGGGTGAGAGTGAGGGTGGATGCCCGTGGCTGCAGCTTGGATAAGAGTGAGGGTGGATGCCCGTGGCTGCAGCTTGGGTGAGAGTGAGGGTGGATGCCCGTGTCTGCAGCTTAGAAGATGACATCTCAGTAACACACTAGATTGTTAACCCCAAAGATCAGACACCGAAATGGAACGCTACTGTTCTATTACCCTTTTCCTGCTAGAGAAGGCAAATGCAATGAAAGCATAAAAGGGGCTTCTGGGGCTGGAGAGATGGCTCAGAGGTTAAGAGAACCGACTGTTGTTTCAGAGGTCCTGAGTTCAATTCCCAGCAACCACATGAGGAAAAGGGGCTTCTGAAAGCCACAGGCGGCATCTTTGCTACTCAGATGGATCTTACCCATTCGTAACAAGATTAATGAGATGGTCATAGCAGAACAAATGCGAACCCTTACTGCCTCATTTCTGAGACTCAGTCATTTTGGTATTACTAACTAAAGATCATACGTTATCTTCTGTAGTAAATACTGAGGTCTATCCTGAAAGAATTGGGATTACATCTTGAGAGTAACTGATTACAGCCTGTACCAAAATATATTTCCCATTCATGGCCTGATGTATACATAATATATAAGCATACTATATATAAATATATATGCATACATGATATATAAATCCAAAGGCGGAGTAAAAACAGCAATTCTTGTGTTTGCTAAATGGATGGCATTGCATTTCCTATACTGTTCTAGTCTTTTAAAAAGCATGCTGCTCTTACTTTATATTTTTAAAGGCATTTATTTTTTTCTGTGTATGTGCGTGGTTGTGCATCTGCCTTGGGGCACGTCTCAGTTAGAGAACAATTTTCAGGAGTTGTTTCTCCTTCCGCTGTGAGGGTCCTGGGGTTGGATCTCCCACCATCAGGGTTTGGTAGCAGCAAGTGCTACACCTGCTGTGCCCTCTAGCCGGCCCTGGTCTCTCTGTAGATGGAGAAGACAGAGCACATAATTAACTCCCACAATTAGTAGCGTGTTGGTTGAAGTAACCTGTTCAGACACCACATCTTTGGTGTGAACGTTTTCCCCTGTAGATTTGTTCTGAGGAGTACCCTGGTCTCACACTGACATCTTGTGCAGAGATAGAAAACGTTTGCCTTTTACAGTGTTTGACCTCAGAAGAAACAGCGAGGATTTAAGAGGTAAGAGGATGAACAGAAGATGCTAAATTAGAGCAGGTGTGTTTCTATAATGAACTTTATTTCATTTCTCAACCTAGAAAAGCTTTTCTCTGAAGGACACTACACTATTAAAGGAAAATTTTGGGGAAAACAAAACAAACCTCTCTAGTCTAAGTGTTGAGAATCTGCATAATAATTGTGTCAGATTGTTACAAGTTTTGTTTGAAATTTAGCTTGATATCTTCATTTTCACTCATTGCTTCCACTAAACTAAGAATGAACACTTGAAAGTACAAGACCGCCCTTTTCAGTGTTTAGGTTGTTTGTGGGTAATTTCTGGGCTTTTTGCCTTGTTTGCTATATGTTCACATGTGAATATATGTATATGTGTATGTATGAATGTATATGTGTACGTATTTAACATTGATGTGAGCTTTTAGATCATTAGCCTGGTGTATTGGATCTGTTTCTAATGACATCTGACCCTCTTGATATCAAGTAGTAAAATAGTATCATATACAAAAGTAGTTTGATGCTTTAGTCTCAATGGTGGCACCCTAGCCCTCTGGAGATATCACTGTTCTCCTAGACACATTCATTTCCTGGCCTGATGTTTGCAGTTCTGTGAAGCCGTGAGAGCTGGGGTGATTGACACCCTGGGACTTCAGCTGACACGGCTCTAGTACCACTCCGCTGTCATCCCACCATCTGCAAAGCAGCATGCCATTCACCCCATCGTGAGGCATTGGTCAAGGGGTGCATCCTGCAAAGGGCTTTGGTGGGGAAATCGTTCTGGTGATGATGTGTGGAAGGAGGTGTGCACACATTCACTCTCCTAGTGTAAAGGTACCAGACAGAACCTGAAATGGAGAGAGAAACAGACAGAAACATGACTGGTTCTACTCATGGAGATAAGCACTGTTAGTATTGTGATATGTTCTTCTAGTATGGTTTTGTTTCATGCAATTGCATGAACATGCTTTTTAGATTTTTTAATTAGAGTTTTTTTTTTTTAATGTTTGTGCAGTGTTATACTGGCGGACATTTCAAAATTTAACTAGTTCCATATTTCTGGACTCCTAAGGTTCACAGCAGTCTTGGCAAGCATCGGATCCTTTTCTAAGGTGATGTTAAAGTACAGCTCAAAGGCACAGAGCTGAGTGTTGAAAACAACAAAGTAGGCTCTAGGAGAATTAGACTTGAATCAGAGTTGTGTCACTAGTCATTATTATAACTTTGTGTCTTTGAGATAGAGTCTCACTCAGTAGCTCAGGCTGGCCTGGAACTTACCGTGTAGAAGACTGACCTCTAAGTCGTGGTGATTCTCCTGCCTCATTTCATGAAGTGCAGGGATTACAGACTTCAGTCACCTTGCGTGGCTCCCGCCTTTACTGTTGTTCATATTGGGATGGGTGTACTGGAGTATTTGTGTTTGCCTTGGTACACTGATGAAGTGCTCTGACACCACTTGCTCATTTGTACACCTCCTCCCCTTCCATGTGTTAATTACGGAGCGGTGAGTTTGCAGGGACTGTAGTAGTGGATAAGAATTGGGTCCCTTGGAAATGCAGAGCATATTTTTGGTGAAATTGTACTTATTTTAGGAATTTTTACTGAATTGGTAGGCATTAAGTTTAAAAATGAGTAATTTTTGTGTGTACAGAGCTATCTAAGGTTTCTAATCCTGAGATAAACACCATGATGAAAATCAATGTTGTTATGGGATATTTGTAAACTGTGTGAAGATGTATTGCTGTGATTGATGTAATAAAAAGCCAAACAGCCAATGGCTAGGCAGGAATTATAGGTGGAATTTCCAGGCAGAGAGAGAGAGAGAGAGAGAGAGAGAGAGAGAGAGAGAGAGAAGGAAGGAGG
>NW_026067917.1:1894012-1968771 GCF_014885135.2 Alexandromys fortis | reverse complement strand
TTATTTATTATGTATACAATATTCTGTCTGTGTGTATGTCTGCAGGCCAGAAGAGGGCACCAGACCTCATTCCAGATGGTTGTGAGCCACCATGTGGTTGCTGGGAATTGAACTCAGGACCTTTGTAAGAGCAGGCAATGCTCTTAACCACTGAGCCATCTCTCCAGCCCCCAAGAGCCTATCTTTCTACTCCTCTAAGGGGAAACAAAACAAAACAAAATAGAAAATGCACCATTCAAAATCCCTCCCTACTACTCCTGGTACGTCTCTTTATCTCTGTTTATGCTGTACGGTTGCTTTCTGTCAACTAGTTGTTAACTCAGCTGTCTTACCTAAGGTTAATTTTATTTAATTAATGCAAATGCTAACTTGGGGTTCCCAGTGTGATTGAATATCCCCCAACACAACTTGGGAAGGAAAAGGGTTTGTTTCAGCTTACAGTTCCACATCACTATACATCATCTAAGGAAGTTGGCAGGGACTCAGGAAGGAACTGAAGCAGAAGCCATGGACATCCTTACTGTCTTGTTCCTCGGGGCTTGCTTCGTCTGCTTTCTTATACTATCCAGGACAGTGCGTCTAGGGTGGCAATCAGATGGAGACATTGTCTCAGTCGAGGTTCAAATTTCAGATAACTCTGACTTGTATCAAGTTGACAAAAAGCTAGTTAGGACAAGAACCCAGCATCAAACTCAGGATCTACCTACCTTATGCTACAGAGTTGCTCTTCTACTAGGTTCTATTCTAAGTGATGTACATGCATTCATCTTTAGTTACTTTAAAGAGAGGCCCAAATGCATGGATGTGTTAAACAGATGGCTGCGGGGGTAAATCAACAGGGAGTGTTGGCGATCTTGTCCTCTGACTTGCTTGTCTCCCTTTTGCTCATTGTCCTGATGATAGCCAGAGAGCCAGGGTTTTAAACTAAAACATTCACAAGCCATAAAATGTATCTTCAACCAATCTAGTGCAGCAAGAGCAAATTTGGCAGAATCTCTGAGGCAATTCTATGACTAGTATTTTCAATAACCTAATCTATTTAGATATACTGTGGGTTCTTTTCCTGGCAAAAAAAAAATGGTAAGTTGTGCAACCAGAGACTAACCCAGATCTTGGGATTAGCCTATGTCTTTGATCTTAAGTAAATGAGTTTCCTCAGTGATGTTTCTGCTTAGTATCCGAAGCCAAGTTAGCTTTGTTAAAGACAGTTTTTAAGAAGTGATCTTTAAAATTTTTCATTTATATGTATATATGTGTGTATACCACACGTGTATGAGTGCTGCCTGTGGAGGCCAGAAGAGGGTGTTGGATCGATCCCCTGGGGGTGGAATTGCAGGTGATTGTGAGCCACTTGATATGGATGCTGGGGACTGAACTCTGGTCTTTTAGAAGAGCAGCAAGTGCGTCTAACCACTGAGCAGTCTCTCTAGCCCCGCAAGAAAGTTTTTATTGGGTTGTTGGCTGTTTCAGTGCTGAGAGTTCAGTATTTTTGCCTATAATGAGGAAAATTTATTAACAAAACCTATTCTTGTCTGCGTCTTCCCATTTTTTAAAACCCAGAAACCCGAAGTAATATCTTTTATTATGTCGAGGATTCATGAAATTGAGGTATAAGATGGAGAAAATGTGGTTCTGAAGACTTTAAAATCTATTTTTGGTGTTGTTGACCTGGTCTGTGCCAGATAATTGACGTGTGATTTGTTCATTGAGTGAGGTTTTACTGGAGATCATGCGGAACTGGGTCTAGTGTTGGAGCACACAGAGATGAAGAAATAAGACTCTTGTGTAGTAAGCTGGCAACAGCAATAGTTACCACATGTGGAGCCAGAGATGATGTATGTGCTCTGGGCGCAGAGTATGACTAGGAATTAGAAAAGAAACAAACAAAGCACGATCTCTTGGGTTGGGGGAAACAAATGCAGCGAGTTGGCACTGGAGAGAGGCGAGAACGGCTTGGGGATGGCATCTCCAGAGGGGCACAGCATTGTGTCGTGGGGCTGACAGTGGATCTGACTAGCGGAATGAGGTGCCTAGAAGTGACAAGAGAAAACATGATCACACTTGGTTTTAGAAATGTTATCTGGAAACAATTGTGGGGTTACTTGTGGTGGATAAAGACAGCGTTGGAAAGCCACATCGTGGGCTGGAGATGTAGACCAGCTGGAGGAGTGGTTGCCTTGTACGCGTGAAGCCCTGGGTTCCATCCTTAGCACCACGTAGACTGGTCATGGTAGTGTAAACCTGCACTCTTAGCACTCTGGAGGTGGTGATGGGAGCTCATCTTTCACTGCATATACAGCTTGAGGCCAGTATTGATACTCACAGATGTGAAAATTAACACACAGCTTCTGAGATCACTCATAGATTATCAAAGGTTTACTGAACTTATTCTCTGCTGATGCATTAAACATGGTGATATATACTTGGGTAGATATACACAAAGATAAATTTAACCCTGGCAGTTTCACAGGAAATGTGTCCTGGTTTAACATGCTCCTAGCAACGTGGTTTTTTGTTTGCTTGTTTGTTTTTATTTTTATATAGCTCAGATTGGTTTTCAATTCACTATATAGCTGAGGATGGCCTTGAACTTCTGATCCTCCTGTCTTTACCTCCTGAGTCCTGGGATTATAGGAGTGTCCCACCAAATCTAGTTTGTATAGTGCTTGGGGAATGAGCCCAGAGCCTGATGCATTGTAGGCAAGCACTATACTGCCTGAGCTACACTTACCCCAGCCCTGTAGCAGTGATTTAATTTTGCTTGTTTAGTGTACGAGGCTACCATCTCTCTTGTGTTTTCAGTCATGACTTTAGGTCTTTTTATGTTCCTGTTCTTTAAGTGGAAGTGTGATTAACTGCTGCAGATAACTCAGAACGAGAGTGGGAAAAATGTGGATTAAAGAGGTGTGCTGGCCAGTTTTGCCAGCTCAGCACAAGCTAAGAGATACTCTCAATTGAGAGAATGCCTTCATAAGGTTGGCATGTTAACAAGCTTGTATGCATTTTCTTAATAGTGATGTGGGGGTTTTGGGTGGTGCCAGCCCTGGGCTGGTGGTCCTCGGTGCTATAAGAAAGCAGATTGAGCAAGCCAGGAAGCAGTACTTCTCACTCCTTGGCTTCAGTTCCTGCCTCCAGATCCCTTCCCTGTTTGAGTTCCTGCCCTGACTTCCCTCAGTGAGGGTCTGTGATACGGAACTGTGAGCTGAAAGGACCACTTTCCCCCACGAGTTGTTTATTACAGGAACAGAAACCCTAGGACAGAAATTGGAACCAGGTTGGGGGAGGTATTGATTTGATGGACCTGACCCTATTTTGGGGAGGGTTGTGGAAGGAAGGAACTTCGGGCTGGAGGAGCTATTGTGTGCTCAGAACTCAGTGGGAGGTTCTTTGGGAATTTGTTGATAATGTTGAGCGCAGAGCAGATCATGGAGACCTGGCTTATGAAGTTTCAGAGGGAAGTTCAAAGAGTCCCTCAAAGACTCTATTGGGGGCATTTGATACTTTGATACCAAACATGATACTTTGATACCAAACATGGTGTCTGGCCAGCAAGCGGAGCAAGCCAGTAAGCAGCACTCCTCCATAGCCTGTGCTTCTGTTCCTGCCTCCATCCCTGTGCTGAGTTCCTTCCTGACTCTTTGATGATGGGCTGTGGCCTGGGTTTTAAGCTGGAACAAATCCTTTCTTTCCCAAGTTGCATTTGGCTGTGGTGTAGTATTAAAAACCCTCACTGAGACGAGAGGAGCCGGTTTCTGTGCACCGAATGCCTCGGTCTGGAAAGGTTTTCATTCCAGTCGATGCGGTTTTTAGTAGTAACTTGCATCACAGGACTCACCTGGAGAATTCCGTGAATCCCCACGAGCCAGCGAGCACTGGTAATTTGTTAAGCAGGTTGGAAGGGCTTGTGAAATCAGGCTGCCTTCCTGTATGAGGTCATCTCATCTTGCCTCTTCTCACCTGTGTGAAAACCACACCTCAGGGCTCCAGGAAGCTGACTGTACCTGGTTCAAAGAGATTTTGTTCTCTGGTATGTATCAGTCATTTCTCAGTTCTTTGTGATTGCATCTCAAGCTCATCAGTGAGGCAGCTTGTTAGCATCTGCTTGCTTTGGACTAGTTTCCTAATCAATGCAGGTGAGGGCGAGGGTCCTTCGCTGGACAGGTGCTGTTCACTGGAGCTGGCCCCCTCAATGCACCACCACTTAGCTTGAGGTCTGCTTCCTTTTGTAAATGTGGTCTCAGGACAAGGAACATCAGCACCCCCTTGTTACATATTAGAACTGCAGATTGATTTTCTTGCCCTTGGCCTACAGAATCAACCTACATATTAACAAGAACTCACAAGTGTTGCATATATGTGTTGGCGTCTGAGGCTTACTAGTTTCTCGGTTATTGTCAGGTGAGCTCACAAAACCACTTTGCTGAGATCCTGTGGTTTTCACATTTGCTTCCCAATCAGAGGTGTTGGGGAAACCTGTCTGCTCACCATCTTTCGTGTGTAGATTCGCGTAGAACTGAAGAGAAGCGATGTGTAGATGCCGCTTAGTTTTTTTTTTTTAAGCTTCAAAACCAAACCTTATAGAATCTCTTTTTCTCATAACAGGTTATCTTTATATAAAGATTTTTTTTTATTACTTTTGTTTGTCTGTATGTGTGTGCCTGCATGGATGTATGTGCACCATGTATATTTAGGTGCCCAGGAGACCAGACGGTGTTGGGTTCCCTGGAACTGGAATTACAGACAGCTGTGAGCCTCCTGATGCCCGTGCAGGGAACCTGGGGCCTCTGTAAGAGCCCGTGTGTGTGTTTGCTTGCATGTGCGCACGTGTGCTACTGAGCGTGGGTAGAGGTCAGAGGTCTCAACCATGCCAGTTCTGGGGATTGAATGTATGTTATCAGACTGGACAGCGACTATCTGTCCTACTGTGCCATCTCGTTTACCTGAGATTACAGTTTTTCAGCTTTTTATTTCATTATGCTCCCTCTTTCCTAGTTGGCTTTAAAAAATTTATAAAATCATTGCCGGGCAAATGCCTGTGTTCTAGTAGAGTTCAGAGACTGAGGGAAAATTAATTTTTGCAAGTGTTTGGACAGACTTTTCTAAACAGACCTGATTAAAAAACAAACAAACAAACAAACCAGGTCAACTATATAGTGAGTCCCCAGCTCAAAATTTTAAAAAAGAGAAAGAAAGGAAGAGAGAAAGAAAATAGAACTGGGATTATATCTCAGTGATAGAGTATTCGCCTAGCATGCACAGAGCCCTGGGTTCAGTGCTGAAAAAGACAGAAATCGGAAATGGGCAAAATATACATTTAATTTCTGCTCTTTAAATAAACATCTTACTATGTGTTTTCTATTTCTCTTAAGGTATAATTCTATCTCTTTATATATAATTTTTTGTTTCATTTTGAAAGGCTATATTTTAGGCAGTGAATATAGAAGCTGAATTTTCATTGCTAGAACTTCGTGCACGCAAAGGATCAACTCTTTCTGGCTGTTTCTGAAGGGTCCACACCACAGTGACTGGAGTGCAGAGATCTTTGACTTGGGGGTTTGTAGAAGAGAAGCCGCTGAAGAATTAACATTTTTTTTTCCTCCTAAATTACAAGTGTCAGAATTTTTAGCTACTTCTTGTTTATGCAGGAAGTTCATTTTGGTAAGGCTGTAGTAACAGCCCCAAAGTTGCATTTCCTGTGCACGATGTATTCTGGATATTTGGCAATTTGGTGTAAGTGTCGGTGCCGAGTGAGCTGAGCCTTAGTAGAAGATCCACTTGGAAAAGGGGAGGTCGTCCAGGTGGTATCACTGCAAAGAATTTAAAAAGATTTACTGCCTCCTCCCCCGAAGAAAATGTTCCAGTTGTGTAGTTTGGAACATTAAGAGTTGGAGAAGCCCTGGGAAGGTCAGCATTTCCTGTGTTCAGTTGCCACAAATAGAGAGGACAATAGGTGTTTAATTTCGTAACTCTTACATTAACTCGGAATTGAAGGGTCAGCATTACCTGACTGGGTTGCAATTTAATGAATACGAAGGGTATCTTTATCTTAAATCAAATTATTACTTTCGTACGCAATGTGGTTGATTGGCACGAGTATCGGGTATGAAATAAATTCCAGTTTACTTACCTTCAACACAGTTCCCATTGTTTCGAAACGAGTGTTTGTTGTCCTTTTTTTTTTTTTTTTTTAAATATTTCACGTTATTGATTTTCTTTGTATTCCTGTTAGCATTTCAAAATGTGTGAGCCGGGTGAGATGTTAGGTGAAGAAGGTGGAGGCTGGTTGTGCAAACATTGCACGCTGATTGTCTGGGCCACCGACACATGCAATTCAGCCCTCCAAGACTGGACATGTAGGTAATTAAAATGAAAGCATTTCTTTCTTTCCCAAGGCAGGCACTTGGGGCCTGACTTGGTGTGAAAGAATGCATGGATGTGGAAATCAGGGCCTCGGGATTGTTCTGCAAGCTTCTGTTGTCCTCTCTAAGCAGCCTTTGCCCCGATTCTTTACCCTTATGTCTTTTTTCTTTCCAATTTCAGGCTCGTCATCTGAGGAAACAAAAGCCATTAATAAATACGTGATGATGATAAGGGGTTTGTAATGAGTGGATTGATTGCTTGCTGGCTAAGTACCGCACCTTGGGATGTGATAGTCCTGTTTAGCTTCTTCCTTGTGTATTATGTGCGGTGAACAGAGTGTGGAGGCCAGGGGAGGGAGGAGATGTTAGAGACACAGGACTTTACCGACGTTAACAAGGAAAAGTTCTGATGAGGAAGGCAGTCCCCGTGGTCCTGGAAGCCGGAAGTCCAATGTCAATGCCACCCAGTACACTCTGGCTCTGGGGAGGACCTTCCAAGTTTCTGACTGTTCACTTCTGTTACCACATTGGGAAAAAAATCGAAAGATGGCATCCTTTTAGCTGGGTGCAGATTCCACTCACAAAGGCTACAGTTTTGAGACTTAGTTTCCCTCCCAAGGCCTCATCTCCCAAATGCATCACATTGGAGTTTCCTTCCTTCTTGACACAGGGTTTCCACCATGCCACTCAGACTGGCTTCAAGACTGAAGATCCTCCTGCCTCAGCCTCCCAGTCAGCAGCAGCCTTAGTGGAAGCAGAGAAAGACACCATAGCCTACTGCCTGTGGCCGTCTGAGTGAGGTAGAGATGCCATAGCCCCACACTACTTTCTATGGCCGTCTGAATGGAAGTAGAGACATCATTGCCACACACTACTGCTCATGACAGCCCGAGTTCTTTTCAGGGCCTTCCAGTCAGGTAGGGTGAGGCTCAAAATTTTGGCTACACAGCAGAAAAATTTGGGATGAGTCAGTCTGAAGCAGAGTTAGTGTTTATTAAGAAAAGATTTTAAGGCTGGGTGTGGTGACGTCTGTCTGTAATCGCAGCATTTGGGAGGTAGAAGCCTTGGGGGGGGGGAATCAGGTCTAGGTCGTACTTATTTATATTGGGACTTCAAGGCCAGTTTAGGCTACTGCAGGCCTTATTTCCAAAATCAAAGCAAAATGACACAAGAACATCGATGTGAACGAGGATGTGAACGCAGACACAGAGATGCAGGGCAGAATACACCTAAAGGGGGCACGGGATTTGCAAGAGAGCTGCAGTTAAGAATTACAGTAGCTGCATAGGGGGGCTGCAGAGATGGCTCAGCTGTTAAGAGCACTGGCTGCTCTTCTGGAGAAGTTGGAAACCAAATGGTAGCTGACTACTGTTTGTAACTCCAGGGCCATGGGATCCAACTCCCTTTTCTGACCTCCACAGGCTCCAGGCATGTACACAGTACACAGACACATGCAGGCAGAACACTCCTATATTTAAAATAAATCTAAAAATTAATAAAAGAATCAGTCAAGAACTTTTTAAATGGGCATATGAAGTCATAGGGTGATTTCTGAGGTGCATAGACAGGACTAAGGTGGAAAAGACAAACTCATAAGTCAGAAGGGTCAAAAGACTAACAGTGATAGCAGACGTGGTTGTGACATTGACATCCACGGGAAGGACGGACCTTATTGAGGAATTGCTTCCATCTGATTGACCACTGGCTTATGAACATGCCTGAGGAGCATTTTCCTGATGGACAGTTAGTGGAGGAGGGCCTAGCCTACTCTACTGGGCGGTACAAGGAGCAAGGTGACCAGAAACAAGAGCAAGACAGTAAACAGTGTTCTTCTTTCAAGCTCCTGTCTTGAGTTCCTTCCTGCCTTGCTATCTATTTATGGGGGACTGCAACCTGTAAGCCATTTCTTTCCTGGTTGGTTTTGGTCAGTGTTCTATCACAGTAGAAAGCTTTTCTAGTGACGGTTACTATTGCTATGATGAAACACCGTGACTGAGAGTGTCCTAGTTAGGGTTCGTATTGCTGTGAAGAGCCGGCATTTCAGCGATTCAGTCCATTATCTTCATGGCGGAACACGGCAGCATGCAGGAAGACATGGTGCTGGAGAAGTAGCTGAGAGTTCTACTTCTTGATCTGTAGGCAGCAGAAGGAGGCTGTGTGTCACACTTACAGGCTTAAAATCTTATATGCTATGTATACAGCATGTAAGACCTCAAAACTCATTCCACAGTGACACACCTCCTCCAACAAGGCCACACTTCCCAATAGTGCCACTCCGTATGGACCAGGCATTCACTTGAGTCTGTGGGGGTCATACCTATTCCAGCCACCACAGGAAGCAAGCTGGGAGGGGAAGGGTTTATGCGGCTTACACTTCTACATCACAGCTCATCACTGAAGGTAATCAAGACAGGAGCTATGTCAGGACAGGACAGAGCTGATGCAGAGGCCATGGAGGAGTGCTGCTTGTTGGCTTGCTTCTCCTGGCTTGCTCAGCTTCCCGTCTTATAGAACCATGACCACCAGCCTGGGGATGGAACCACCCCCAATGGGCTGGGCCCTCCCCCACAAATCACTAATTAAGAAAATGTGCTACAGGCTTGCCTACAGCTCCATGTTATGGAGGCATTTTCTTAATTGAGTTTCCCTCCTCTCAGATGACTTTAGCTGACATAAAACTAGCCGGCACAAAAGCAATTAGGATACCATATCATTCTTCTGAAGTAATGTTATTGAAAGGACTTTTTATGTGGGTGTGTGCTGGTATTGAGGAATGAATGACTTGGCACATGGTAGACAGGTCCTTAGCACTGAGTTGCATCTTTAGCTCATCACCTTTTTTTAAAAACTGTAATATAGGCTTATCCACAGGTGCTAGGAGAAAGAAGGTGCTCAGAGGAAAGTATAATATACCCAAGACTCTGGTATAGGTTTCTCTAAGACAGAGTTGCAACTAAGATTTGCTCAAGTGTGGTTACCTTTTTTCCTTTTGAGACAGCAGTTTACTGAGTTCCTCAGGCTGCTTGCTCTTAAACTATAGTAGCACAGGCAGACCTTGAACTTGGGAGTTCTCCTTCCTCAGCTCTCCAAATAACCGTGATTTCAGGCTTGCAACACAAGATCTAGCTTTTTTAAAACAGTCTGCCAGGATAGGGGCTGGAGAGATGGCTCGGTTCAGAGCACCGATCACTCTGGCAGAGGACTTGGATTTGATTCCCATTACCCACAGGGTGTCTCACAACCACCCATAACCGCTGTTCCAGAGGATCCAGTGTCCTCTTCTGACCTCCAAGGGTGCCAGGGGTGCACATGGTGCACAGGCATACATGGAAGCAAAACACTCATGCCTGTAAAATAAACTTAAGACTTACAAAGAGCCTATTAAATAGAACTTTGAAAAACAGGTATATGAACCCAGGGTGGTTCCTGAGGCATAGGGACATGACCACAGTCGATAAGACAAAAACTGGTCAGTCAGAAGCGTGAAAGGATTCAAATGCGGGGCATAAGGGGATGAAGATGTGTGTTTTGACTGTAAACAAGGTTCGTGATCTTTGTTGTGAGACTGTTGGTAAATTACAGGGTTCCAGTGAGGAGGGAGTATGGTTAAAATTGAGTCACATGCACTTCGGCCTTAGGCTTCTTCGCCACTGCAGTCACCTTGTTTGCTGTCCCTGTAAAAACGAGGGTTGTCTGTGGACAGCAGTTTTCAAAGACTGTTTTGTGAGTTATGTCAGCATTCTTAAGTCTTAAGTCAGACTCCTGGGTAAGGGCCCCTTTCCCTTGCTCTGTCCCCTTAATTTTCTCTTTCTATCCTGCTTAACCCGTGTTGCTGGGGTTATTAGCCATAGCCAGTGCCGCCATACCAACCAAAACTAGGCCTTTTCAACACAGGAAAGGACAGGTACAGAAATTCAGAAATTTAGTCCCTTGCATCCCTTCAAATGATACAAGTTTTTTTTTTTTTTTTTGGTATCAGGTTGTACTATATTGATTGAACCATTGGAGTCAGGTTTTCTGAGATAACTTCCAGCCTCTCTTGGCCAAGGTAGCTGATTTAAATGCTAGGGGCTTTGTGGGAAGAGTTGAAGAAGTGATCCGCGTCACTTAACCACAGAAAGAACAAAGTTAAAATCATTGAAATAGGAGATGCTGCCCTTATTCTCTGAGGCTTGCACAGACCAGGTCGTGTATACGAGTTATCCACTCATGTGTGACCCGGTGGTCGACACCAGTCACCGTTTCTGTGGGTCAGGAAGTGGGTGGTTCAGCCGCAGGTCCTGCCATGAGGTTGCAGTTAGTCGTGAAGCCTCGACTGCACGGGATGATTTCTTTCAGATGTGTTTTCTGGTCACGGTTGGTAC
Source organism: Alexandromys fortis (assembly GCF_014885135.2). Lineage (NCBI taxonomy): Eukaryota > Metazoa > Chordata > Mammalia > Rodentia > Cricetidae > Alexandromys > Alexandromys fortis. Next base: position 1,958,048 of record NW_026067917.1, on the reverse strand, counting down.
GTGGCCACTGCCTCTTGACTGAGGGCCTCAGTGCCTTTCCACACGTGTTTCCACAGACTACTTTCATGTTAATATAGCATGGCAGCTGAGTTTCCCTAGAGTGAGCACTCAGAAGCAGCAAGATGGATACTATCTAGCGGTTCCCAATCTTCCTAATGCTGCGACCCTTTAATACAGTTTCTCATGCTGTGGTGACCCCGACTGTAAAATTATTTTGCTGCTACTTCATAACCATACTTTTGCTGTTGTGAATCATATTGTATATATCAGATATGTGGATGGTCTTAAGTGGTCCTTTGAAAGGGTCGTTTGACCCCCAAAGCCATCTAGCTCGACCCACAGGTGTCACCATGTGGTACTCTGCAACACAGATAGGTCATGATCGACTGTGAAAGATGACCAGACACTAGGATAGGGTCTAAGGACAGTCTGCGGTGCCAGCTTTCATTAGAGCCCTTGGTTCTTTTTTTTTCTGAAATGCCTTGCTTCATCGTTAACTTACCCGGCGTCAATTCCTAGCTCACAAATGGAGGACAGTGTATGGGAGAAGAACCATCTAATCAGTGGGGAGTAATCGTCCGTCTCAGGGCGAGGACTTCACTGTCGAGAACGGAAATGGTTTACTTAGTACAGATGTGAGTACGGATTGGCTTGTGTTACAGAGTACTGAGTGCACACGCTGCAGGGACGAGGGTTCCGGTGGTCCACCAGGGCGGTGTGATCTAGGCTGTGTCAGATTTGTGGATCAGTGCGCTCGTGATGTGAAGATGTCTTTGGGAAAGTTGGTCACTTGTAGCCACTGTGAGCTGATAGTCATTCTCTTCGTGGTTGATTGGAAATTGTGGGTCATTTGTTTATTCTAGTTGGTCCTGGGGCTCGCTGAGAGAGTGCTCATCGCTGCTTTTGACACAGGGCTCATGTTGGTAATCTCATCCCTTCCAACGACTTTGGGATACTTTTTGCACATAAGTAGAGAGCCTTTACCGTGCTTGGCCCACTGTTCTGATGAAGGCTCTGAACTTTCCTTTTGTACTTTAACCTTGGCAAAACCTCCCTGGCCTGATCTTGGACTCAGAACTCCTCTGTTTCTCTGGTTGGAGGATCGGCTGTTTAATACCAATTACAGGCAAGTGCCTCTCCCCTTGGTGGATTGCTAGTCATTAAGGCCCGCATTCCTGTAATCTGAGAACAGAGACTTCCTCTCATTTCATTGAGACTATTTTAGTGCTTTTCCTCTTTCCGTGAGCTGATAAAATTCGGAGGAAGAAGCCAGTGCTTCTTTGGAAGCAGGGAGGGGCTTAGAACTTCATGGAGATGAACCTTGGAAGACACGGTTCTGTCCTCACATACTGAGTGTCTTTGGGATAGCTCTAACATAAAAGCTCAGACAGGCCGGGACCCAGGTTGGCAGACGAGTGTGCTAGTTGTGCCAGCCTTAAAACAAACAAGTTGTGTGACTGGGAATGTGTGTTGACTTTCTGTATCAATGTCCTGACCACCAAAAATTTAAATTTTTCTTAAATGTCCATCATGTCTCTAAAATTCTTCTAAAGATTTCCATTGCCCTCGTAAATGGTGAGAAATGTCTTGAGATTAGTCAAGGGTGATCCCCCCCCCACGGCCCTTTCTTCAGAAGAGGGTTTCTCTGAGTAGTCCTGAAACTCACTTTGTAGACCAGGGTGGCCTGGAATGAGATCTACTGCCTGCTTCTCTTTTGCCTCCCAAGTGCTGGGATTAGAGGCGTGTGCTGCCACTGCCCTACATTTAGTGTCTTGAAGGTTCTACCTTAGACCAAGTTGTTTTGGTTGTTTTGTGGCAGTGGAGAAGTGTGGTGATCCCTTATGGGTTGTATGGTTACAGAAGAGTTTCCCTCTTCATACTTGGGGAGGGTTTAGTTGGTGTTGGAGTGTGGATAGAAGACTAGAACCAGGGAGAACTGGATGGGATTGTTCACACTGGCATTTAGGCAAGACGGATAACTGGCTGCTAGTTTATTTTTGAAGATGTCCCGGTCCCTGTGTGCAGAGTAATTCCTTTGTCCCCAGAACCACACTGCATTTCACCTTATAACTGCACCACTTATATTTGGTAACGAGGAACGAGTGTTAAGCTTAATTCAGACAAGGAAGGATTCTTGAGGCTTTTGGCTGTCCCTCTCCCTCCCCACCACATTTTAATTTTATGCTCTACTCTATGGGAATCATCTAGACTCTCATGTATGCCTAAGACTTGACCTCCTTTTCTATGACTTTGAGATGATCTTGACTTTTCTTTTAGTTCTCAATAACAGTCTGTTTGTGAAGCCTTAAGCTGAATTTAGGGAAGGTTCTTGGAAAACCCACCGTTTGGCTTTCTTAGCAGTCGAAATGCACCTGGAACAGGCCACATCCATTCTGGGCCCCTGCCCTTTATCTGAGATCATAAACAGCATTTGCGCAAGTACTTCTACCCACTGCGCCATCTCAGACCTGGAATAGAGTTAAACAGTCTAGATTTTGTGACTGTTAGGATTGTGTAATATTTTGGTTGTAAAAACAGGATACGACTATCTGTTATTTTGATCTCCAGCACTTGCACTGTTTTGATCAGACAGTAACTTGACAGCGGTAGATAGGTGACTGCCGGTCTTCTGTCATTTGCCGATAGAGAGTCTGGGGAACACTGTGTCAGGTGACTTTCCGTGGCGGTCTGTGTTATGAGCAGATAACTGGAATCAAAACTGGAATTATTCTTTTAAAGTAGATTCTGAGGTGTGTGCTAGGTTTTACGTTTCTTTTATCGTTTGATGGGCATTCTTGAACTCAGCTGAGCAGGGCTACTCTGAGTAGCCTCTTCATTTTTTTCTAACAGGATTTCTCTTTATAGCCCTGGACGTCCTAGAAACTCGCTCTCTAGACCAGGGTTGCCTTGAACTCCGAAATCCACCCACCTGTGCTTCTCCACACCTGGTTTTCTAAGCATTCTTGCAGAGAGGTTTTGCTGAAGTGTGTTTTCTTAGCATCTCACTAGGTGTTTAGCCAAGGCTCCCAGTGCAGATAACCTTCCAGGAGGGCATGACCCTCCCTTAGGAGTGAGGAGTGACCCTCTGGAGTCACGAAGCTTCTTTCCTCTCCAGTGGATCAGCTGACTCGAGGAACGGAAAAAGGAGGTTGAGTCAGGGTTTCTGAGGAAGGAGAAAGTTCAAGGGTGCCCTGAATTGTGAGTACTCCTCGCCCTGTGACCTCCAGACTCCAGGGGTGACTCAGCGACTGTGGGCTGTGCTGAGCTCTGCTTTTGGCTACTGTCGGCATAGAGGCCGCTCTGGTGTTGTGGAGGTAGTGACATCTGTAAGGATGCCGAGGAAGGCAGCTGTCATCACTGTCTTGGAAAGGAGAGGCTGCCTGTGCCTGGTCAGGCTCCAGTTAATTTCCAGTATCCTCGGCAGAGATCACTGGAAGCCGCAAACTTTGAGGCAGGTGGCCGAGCACTTCAGCCAGAGATTGAGGGTGACAGCTTTTAAGAGGGGCTCCACTCAAGGGGGGTGATGTGGTTGCATTGAAGTAGTGGAGCTGTAGAGTTCTGGGCTAGAGCTCTGATGTTCTCCTCTCTGCAGAGTTTCTTAGAGCTGAGGTTGGCCTCCAAGTGTCTGGCTGAGGGTGATCTTGACCTGACACTCTTGCCTCTATTTTGCAATTGCTGGCCTACCAGGTGCATCGTTCCTCACCTGACCTCAAAGTTACTCAGTTGGGATCATAGAGATTATTTGTGAGGGTAAACTATGACAGTGGTTATAAAGAACTCCTCACAGAACCTGACATATTGTAGACTATTTGTTATTAATTTCCTTTCTCACGTGGCTCACTGCTTATTTTCTAGGCAAATTACCATTTCTGAATGAGATTTGGATACAGAGTCACCTAACTGATAACTAACTAACTCGGTGTTTATTTGATCTTGGTCAGGGAGACTTCATTAGCTCCTGAAGGTCCTTGTTAGTATTAAAATTCTTAGATAAGCATTAAAGAGAGAGAGAAGATCTGGCTGTGTAGTCCAGTCTGTCTTTGAAGTTACTTCTGGAAGGACTGTATATCCACACCCTAATGCAGACGCAGAAATCCATTTAGTGTGTATGTGTAAATGAGGCCAGCCCACAGGGTTGGAGTCTCTCTTACCATGGGAGTCCCAGGTATCTAACTCAGCCGTTAAGCTTGGCAGCAAAGCACCTTTCTCCTGCTAAACCATTTTTTAACTTTTTGGCTGGTTCCATTTGGATATACATAATTGCGTATTTGTGATATGTCTTTTGTTTCATGTTTAACTTTTGTCCCTGCATTTTGTACCCAGGGCACTGTATTAATGGCCAGGGTATGGGTGGTTTTAACCCATCTTGTATCCACTTCTTGCTTCCTTATTTGTTATGCAATGTCTGTGTGAGCTGCTGAGCCTGCAGAAGCGATTGCAGTGGCTTCTGCCTGGGGGCTCTTGTGTAGTAAATGGGGACAGTGATCTATGGCTTGCTGCCTGGTTGCTTTGTTGGTGGATTTAGTAGACGCTTAGTATGAAATGCTGTGTAGACATGCTTGCTGCCTGAGCACACATTGCTGGCGTCCTTTTAACAAGCTAGCAGGAAGTGTGGGCCATGAGCAAGAGCCTTTACGGAATGAGTTTTCCGGAGGGATTTTTCAAGAGTGGTAAAAGGTGTGTCTTAAAGCACGTGATTTAGGAGAAGCCTTCCAGGTGCTGAAAGGGATGACCATAGAAGGACCGGAGTGGCCTTAAAATAACAAGACGACACACACACGGCGGTAGAGAAAAAGGAGAGCCAAGGTCATGTAGGACTGATGCCGAGGAGGGGCTGGCTTTAGAGACTCATGGCATTTTATAGGTAGATGCAGTGTGTCTAATGTATAAGACAGGGGCCCAAGAGATCAGAAATTAGGCGCCCCTTTAGGGCAGTACTAGCATGTGGGAACCAATGAGGCACAGTGACAGCATGGTGTTGGCTTGTTGGTCACTGAATTGTGCATAATCCATTTGCAGTCCCTTTCAAAACTGGTGGTTGGTGGTGAAGCAAATTTTTTATTTAAATATTTTTGATTGGTTTATGATGAAGCAAATTTTTGATGTAACTCCTTTTGAGTGGTGTGTGTGTGTGTGTGTGTGCGTGCGTGTGCATGCACGCACACAGGTTGGAGAATATCTTGTGGGAATTGGTTCTGACCTTCCACCATGTGGGACCATGGATGAAATTCCATTTGTCATCCTTTATGGCAAGAACCTCACCTGCTCATCCTTCTTGGGAGCTCCCCAAAGTTCTTTCCATGCTGCCTTGTTTCATTTAACAGCTCTCAGAAATCGGGGTTGTCCAAATAGTTCAGTGTTTTAAGTGAAGTGGCATATCAGAGTGTTCAAATTATTCTCTTATTTGCTTATTTAGGTCTTGTTCCTTTTAAGTTGTTTTTAAGTTTGGCGATACCGTGTGTTTTTATGAGTTTTTCTGTTATTCCTTCTTAGCCTTTAAGCTGAAGTACATTTTGCAGTAGTGTCTGTAGGATGTTGTGCATCAGGTGTGTGGATGCTCCTGCGGGCAAGGCAGGGCTGGGTCAGTGCCGTACCACAGGCAGGAGAAAAGCCACCGGGAACTTAGATGCTTGGGAGAATTGCAGGGTGTTCTGACTGGGTAGTTTTCAGCTGACTTTTATAAGTAGATAATGAGTCAGACACGTGGATGTGGCGAGGCTGTGGAGGTGGGGTAAAGCGTTGCTTCAAGGACCCACTCTTACCTGGTCCTGTCTGTCTTACACGCTATTGTTCTGCGTAATAGCATTAAGAATGAGAGTCAGAAAGGCCATGGCTGGAAATTTATGACTTTATAAAGGTAAATTATAACCGTAGCTCCGCCAAGATGGAAGATGGGCCTGCACCAGGTATGTAATCCCATCACTTGAGATGCAGAGGCAGGAGGACCATGAGTCTAATTCCTTTCTGGGCTAAATATTGAGACACTGTCACCAAAGTAAATAGGTCTAGATGTAGGCAAATTTGTGAGTGTAACCTGTTCCTAGTGCCTTCTCCTCAGCATGCTCCTATCTAATTAGTAGTATTTACTATCTGTTTTGTTTTGATTTCATCCTTTTGAAACACGGTTTTGTTACCTATCCAAGGCTGGCCTCAAACTCAGGAATCCTGCCTCACCCTCCTGGAGTAGAGGCTTGCACCATCACACCCTGCCCGTTTCTACTTTTTCCATTACTCTATCTGGTTGTAATCGAGGTGGCTATCTCCCGCTGTACTTCAGTCCAGGAACTCAGTTCATCTTTGTCTCTCTTCCTTGCACAGAATCCGATACCTAGAAAGCATTCAGTAAACATTGACTGCATGGACAAAACATTTGTGTGCAAAGTGGTACAAATGTGTTTGAGTGAAAGCCTGTGGTTTCCTTAGGCAACAGTTGGAAAGCCTTCCCCCGGGGAGTGACCTAGCAACTGAAATCCCAAGCAAAAAGTGAAACAACTGTCCCTGATCTTTATTCAGGACGGTGATAGTGTAACCACGTGGGGCCAGCCAGATGAAGTGACTTCTTGTAAATTTCGGAGGCCTTTGTAACTGTAACAAATGCCACAGTCCTCGGGAAGTTATCGTGGAATTGAAGGAGTCACTTGTCCCACACACCTGGGCACTCCCAGCTTTGCTGCTCTGCTGGTGTTCTCCTCTCTGCAGAGAACATCCTCTGCCTCCTTGCCAGGACTGTCCCGCCTGTCCTGTCCTGTCCTGTCCTGTCCTGTCCTGTCCTGTCCTTTCCCTTACTTCCTTTTTTACCTTTCTTTTTTTCTGTGACCCTCCCTCCTTCCCTCCCTTCTTCCCTTCCTCTCTTCCCGTCTTTTTTTCTTTTGGTCTTTTGAGGCAGGGTTTCTCTGTGTAATAGTCCTAGTTGTTCTGGAACTTGCTTTGTAGACCAGGCTGGCCTCAAACTCAGAGATCCTCCTGCCTCTGCCTCCCAATGCAGGGATTAAAGGTGTTGCTTCCCACACACACCTGTGACTTTTGTAATTGGAGTTTGAGATTATATAACCACTTGTAGCTGCTCTCAGTGTATAATTAACTCCTGAAGCAGCGGAGAAGGCTTCTTGTTTCTGTTATATACCCCATGCTGTTGATATGCAGGGCATGGTGTCTGCTGAGTGGAGCTGTTATAGGACCCGTGAAACTGCCCTAGTAAAGAAGATAAGTGACGTCACAACCAAGACTGTTGGCTTTACCAGCTATTAACTGCAATTTTGATGAGTTTTTTAACTGACTTTTAATTTTCTCCTACATGGGATGAAATCTTAGCATGATTAAGAGGGAAAACGTGAAAAATGTCTCCCAGCTCTTACTAGGCGCCTCATGAGCATTTTCTCCTCTTTGTTGCAAATGTCATAAAGCGAGGCTTGTCTTGAGATCAGGACTTACTAATTTTGACAGGTAGCATTCAAGAATATTGATTGCTGTTTACTTGTCACCTCAGTGTGATGACAACACCTGTCTCATTAAAGTTGCTATGAGATTTATTGAAGGACTCACAGTCTCCGCTTAAGATTTTAGTTTACAAAAGATAGGTTACCCGGGAAGTAGAAATGATTGTGAGAGCAGGAGGCTTCGAAAATCCTCAGTGGCACTTTGGAATCATCTTCCTTTGGTGTCTGGAACATCCCTGAGCAGAGGAGCCTGTGACATCATGCTCACACATGTGACAGCACAGTCATGTGACATTACACTCATGCATGTGATGTCACACTCATACATGTGGTCACTTTCAGAAGAAAAGCCAGGTCTCCAGGGATGCTCTCTGCCAGCAGTTGTGAACTTTTAGTAGCTTTGGTCACAGCAGAGAACTTACTAGAAGTCAGAACAAAATATGTCTTATTGTTCTTGTGAGTGTGTCACACAAGTGGCAGCCTTTGTTCTGGACTCTAAGATGACCATTTAAGAACTGTTCTACAAGCTGGGTGGTGGTGGCACATGCCTTTAATCCTAGCACTCGGGAGGCAGAGGCAGGTGGATCTCTGTGAGTTTGAGGCCAGCCTGGTCTACAAGAGGACAGGCTCCAAAAGCTACAGAAACCTTGTCTCGAAAAATCAAAAAAAAAAAAAAAAAAGTCCTACGATCTTCTTGGATACTGAGCACTATTGCTGCGACAGTTTCTTGTTTTTAATGTTGTTTTTTTTAAAAAATATTTTTATTCTTTGAAAAATTCCTGTATGCATACAGTGTCTTGATCATGCCTACCCTTCACCGCCCCCTCGGAGTTCCCCCAGAAGCCCCATCTCATTTTCCCCACAAATTCTTGTCCTCCTTTTATAATATTTATTTATTTATTAAATCCACCAAGTCCAGTTAGTTCAGCCCATATAACTGCAGCACATGGGCATCGTCCTCTGCTAGTGTATAGGGGACATATCAGTGGCCACACTTCAAAAGAAAATGGCTCATTCTCCCTCTAGCAGCCACCAGCTGCCAGCATTTCCTTAGCCAGGACTGGGATGTCAGGACCCTTCTCTCTCTTTCATCATCATCTTCATCATCATCATCATCATCATCATCATCATCATCATCATCATCATCATCATCATTATTATTAGTAGTGAGTGTACATGACGTGGGAGAGGGGTACATGTGCCATGGTGCAGTGTAGAGTACAGAGGACTACTTTGTGGAGTCAGTTCTGTCTTCCCTTCCCTAGAGACCCAGGTCACTGGGTTTTTGTCTGATGAGCTGTTTTGCATCCCCTGCTGTAGCAGTTTAACAAAGTAATGAAAATAATGCAGTAGTCCTTTATGTTTGCCACTTTAAGAAAACAGTAACATCCCTTATTAGTTAGCAGGAAAAATAGCAACACGTGTCCTTACATACCAGTGCTAGCCGCTTTGTTTACACTTGCTGCTGGAAATGACTCAACGCTTAAGATTGTGACTCTGTCCATATCATGTATTTGTTGGTTTGTGGGTAGTCACATACTACAGAGCGGATATGGAGGACAGAGGACAGCTCCTGAGAGTCAGTTCCCCCCTTCTGCCTGGTATCATATCAAACGTAGCAGCAAGCCCCTTCCCTTGCTGAGCCCTGCCTCATGCCCGTGACTGTTTTTGTGTTGTGTGTGTGTGTGTGTGTGTGTGTGTGTGTGTGTGTGTGTGTGTGTGCGTGCGCACGGGGGGGGGGCAGTTTCTATGGCAAGCACCTGTGCTCTCTGCTTCTGTGGACGTGCAGAACCCAGGGTGGAAGGGGCTGTCCCATTGATGAGAGTACGCCTTTCCTTCTCTGCATGTCCTGAGTACCCTGAATTTCTTCTTAGAAGTCTCTGGGGGACCTTTCTGATCCTCTTCAGTGCTTTTGAGGTGCACACCTTCACAGCATGTACAAAGCCTTGGGTTTGATCCCCAGCACTGCGTACAGCTGGGAAGCTGATGCAGAAGAATCAGAAGGATCATTCTCAGAGAGTTTTTGATGCCAGCAGGGCTCACTTCAGACACAGGACCCCTGTGGCCATCAGATCTGACTTTGGTCCTTTGAGTCTGTGTGTCTACTGTTTTTTCAATATTTCTAATCCTGAAGATAGCCAGAGTCTTCACATTTTATCAATCTTAGAAAGTGGATCAATCACTTTCTTCTTGACTTTCTTCTTGTGGCCTTTTGTGAGGCACTTGCTCTGGGGGACCATCAGGATGCTCTTGGGTGCCACCAGAGACCTCTTGGGTCCAGCCAAAACAGTGTGCCAGAGAGAAGTCTTGGCAGTTATGAGCACTGGCTGCTTTTCCAGATTCCTGGGGTTCGATTTCCAGCACCCCCACTGAGGCTGATAGTCTCTAACTCTGTTTCCAGAGGATCCAGTACCCTTTTCTAGCCCCTTGGGAACTGTTTGCATATCTAGCACAGATTTACAAGAAGGCCAAACACCAGTACACATAAAAATAAATAAATCTTAAATTTAAAAAGCTGAGACAGTTTTAAAAAATCTTAATCTTGCAATTAATTAATCTACACTTACATGTATGTGTGGATGCCTGAATTAGCTCCTGTGTACCCCAGGCCATACAGAGGACAGAAGAGACTGTTAATTTCCTCACACTGGAGTAAGGGATTTTTGTCAATTGCCATGTGGGTGCTGGGAACTGAACCTAGGTCCTCTGCAAGAGCTGTGTTTCATGGCTGAGCAATCTCTCTAGGCCTTGGTTTTTATTTATTTTTTTATTTTTTAAAGCAGGGAACATGGAAGGCTGTGGTCTCTGCATATCTGGGCAACCGGTTCAGTGAGCACTGTAGTCCAGAGCGAGGGGTGGGATTACTTCTGCTGTGCTCTTTCTGTTCTGTCTGTCTCCTAAAAGAATTGACAGTGACCCTTGGGCTAGGAAGCAGGCGTTTGGTGCTAAGAACACGCAGGGCACAAGACGCAATGTCTAAACGGGACTGTGTGATACGCTCTTGACCTTAGCTGGCAGGTCTCCCCTCTTCCAGGGCGTGAGCTCATCCACACAGGCCGGGAGGGAGGGAGGGGGGTGTGGGAGGGTGAGCTCAGGCCAGAGACCTCTTTTTTCTTCTTCTTCCAGAGATTTTACAAATACACTTCCAATAAAAGCACTCTGAAAATAAAAAAAAAAAAAAAAAACTACAGAATTCTTTCATTTGGGAGCACCTTGCTGAGATCTGTGGTGGTGGCTGACTCTGTGCCATAATTAGAACCATGCCTGTGACTGTGCAGTGCATTGTTAGATCGGATGGTCACAGAATGTTTGCTGTCCTCATGTGTGTTTCCTTGGTGGGGGGAATCCTTGGTGGGGGGGGCGGGGTGAGGGGAAGGCAAAGGCAGATCTTTGTGCCGGCAGAGTTGTGCTCGACTGATTGGCCTCTGAAGAAACTTACCATAGACGTTTGAATTTATTGGTTATTACTATTACTTGAGGTTTTTAGTCCATGTGCTTTGTGGTTTTCTTCATGAAGTTTTTATTTAAGCGGCTTACAGGAACTATCTAAATGCTTGCTCAGAATGACTTAAATTGTATTCTTAGGCTGTAGATTGCCTTCAAGTGATCTCTTTTGCCGCATAACGGTGCCTTACCGGGCCGGCTGCCCAACTACAAAGTGTGGGCAGTGTCTTGACCCCTCTCCTGTCCTCCTGGATGTGGGACCTCGGTCTTGGTGGCATCTCTGCCTTGCAGACTGCATCTGTGCTTCCACAGGTCAAAAGCAGTAGCTACAGAAACCTTGGCTGCTTTTAAGGAGCTCACAAAGTTTCTTATCTTCCCTTCTGCATTCTCCACTGCATGGTCCCCCAAGCTTGAGAAATGATGGGATAGCATAGGAGGCTGATTTAAGAGATGCTCCATGAAAGTGGCCTGTCTAGGATCGAGCTTCCGGGAAAGTAAGGGCTCCTCATCGCCTGTAGATGGTAGATGAGTGTTTGCTATAGATGAGAAGGTCTGGGTTAACACAGGTAAGTGCATTCTTCACTCCCCATCAAGGAAACTTCTCTAACAGATGGAGACCACAAGAGAAAACCATAACCAACCCAAATGCAGAGTTGTGGCACCCAGTCCCAGTAGATACATCTGTAAAACAGCTCTTATGCCTACGGCTCAGGGAACACTGTGGAAGAGGGGCCGGAACGATTCTAAGAGCCAGAGAGCCGGGAAGTTTGCTGTGAGATTGTGTCTTCTCGAAACATCAGAGACTACATCCATAAAGTCTCACCAGTGTGACCTCCCGAATGTGAACCGAGCAGTGGACATGCTGCCACAGGAACATATATGTATATGCAGATGCGTATGTAGTGCAGTAACAGTTATTGAAAAAACGAGGCAATGAATTCGAAGGAGAGCGGGAAGAGAGTTGTATATGGTATCTGGGAAGGTTTTGAGGGAGGAAAGAGAAGGGAGAAATGTAACTAAATTATAATTTCAAATGAATTAAATCAGAAAGGGTGTGGGTTAAATCCTGAAGTCTGAGTGGTATGTGTAGTCTGTGCTGTTTGAAAGTGCAGGGGTTAGGAGCCCACACTGGGCCCAGAGTGGTTTATCTTGTTCTTGCGGGTCGATCGCCCCTCCTAGACTCCTTTGTAATGACAGGTAATAGCCCATGGTCTTGCTTTGTAGTAGGGTTTTGATAGATGTTTGTTAAGTTTAATTGGTTGGTGACTTAGGAAGTAGTGACTTAGGATTACATTAAGCCTTCTTTGTTGTCATTGAGACCTATTATTTTTTCACTTAAAGAATACAAAATTTTTATGTTTTCTAAAAATCCATGAAGTATAAAAGAGATCGATGGAGCAAGCCTCGGGCAGGATGACCGTGCCTGATGAAAGACAGCCTGAGTATTCTCTTCCCACCACAGGTAGTAGCTGAGGCTTTGACTTTCAACTCCTGTGGTTGCTTTAAAACTTTTTAATGGACGCTATCAAGTGGAGGCTTGGTTAACAGAGCAGGAGGCAACGCACTAAAAAGGCTCCTTTGCTCTGGAAGGGGGTGTGGTAGAGTTCCTGCCTAGCCTGAACCAGGAACAGCCTGGTTTCATTCTCAGCCGCCCCAACCCCATATTTCTAGGAATACCTTGGTGTAGGTTCCCTCCCAGCCTCCCAGTTTTTCATCTTGACAGCATGCGGTTGCCCTCTGTGGCTCAGCTGGCTTTGAACTTAGTCTTCCTGCGGCAATTCCCTGAAATTGAGATGACATGAGTGTTGCCACCATGCTGGTCCAAAAAGAGATTCTTCTGTATTTGATTCTTATCTGGTGCTTACCTGCCTAATAAACTTGGTGGTGTTAACCATCATAGTAAATCCAGGTGTTATAATTTTGGTTAGCCTTCCCTGTCAGTACCCTGTCCCTTCAGAGATAGTCTCCGCCCACTCCCAATCTCCCCCTTCCCACCAAGGCCAACTGGTCTGTTCTCTGTCCCCTTTTCTCTCTTCTTTTCAAGAGGCAGCTTTCCCTCTCTCTCCCCCTTTTTCTCTCTCCTACTTTCCTCTCTCTCTGTCCTTCTATTTGTCTCTTACACCCCCCCCCCTTCCCTCCCAATACCCACCAAATAAACTCTCCATACCTAAGCTCTCTCTGCATAGAGTGTTTTGTCCCTTACCCGCCACGGCCCCCCACTTGCCCTGGGACCTGCCAGGGTCACTGGTGCCGTAGATCATAATTACCAGGGACCTTTAATTTTCTCGATACCTACAGGTGCAGGGACTGTTCTGATTCCATAACCCACCTGGACATTTCATTAAAGACACTCAAGGGTGTGATTTCCTTGTTTTCAGTTCAAATAGTTGGGACCTTCCCTTCAAAGTCGTCAAGGCAATTTGCCCTCAAGCCGCATTCCTTTTGCAACACTGAGTTTGCACATTTTGTGCTAATGTTTTAGGGCTTTTGGAGGAGTGTTGCTTGTCCTGGTGGGAACGAGGCGAATGTAAGAATCAGTCAGTACCTGCTTCACCAGCTCTTCATGGATAACAGAAATCTTTAAGGATTATTGTGGGCTTTATTCTCTGCGTCCTGGTTTAGAGATGGAAAAAGTGAGGGAGCTGAGAGCTTTAAGGAGAGAAATGCTGTGCTTTGAGTTTAAGAAAGCCAAAGTAAGCAAGATAAGGATCAAGGGAGGCATTTTTGCCTGTGGTCTGCCTGAATTAGAAGGCTCTCAAGAATCACAGCTCACTGAGTGCTTCCTCTTAGGAGTGCTGATTTTTAAAGCCGTTCCAAGGTCTTCCTATCTGTCTAGAAGTTGGCCCTTCTGTAAAGAATGGTTTAACTGAAGCTTCCTTAGAACCAGGTTTTCAAGTGTTGAACAATCCTATGATGGTCAGATTTGCCCTTCTCTCTCTAGGCTTTTCATTTCCAGAGCCCATTGTGGAGTCTTTCTCTTTTCATCTTTGCCTGTTTTCTAGGGATTGAACTCAGGTCATCAGGTTTGATGACAAGTACCTTTATCTGCTTAGCTTTCTTGCCAGCCCTTACATTTAAAAAATACATTTTGTTTTCCTTTTTTAAGAATGACAACCAGATTCTGTAGGTAAAGAAACTGTGTGTAGTTAATAATACATTTACAACATCAGTCAGGCATGTTGGCAGGAAGATCATTGTAAGTTCAAAACTAGCCTGGGCTACAGAGTGAAACTCTAGCTCAGAAATAAACCAATGAGGCCATTAAGACAGTTAATTGCTCGTGCAGAGAACTCCATGTCGGTTCACAGCACCTGTGGGACCTCTCAACACACCTGTGATCCCAGCGCCAGGAATCTGCACTCTCTCTGGACGCAAAGATCTCCTGCACGCACATGGTGCATAGTAAGTCCCACAGCAAACACATATGCAAATCAATCACAGTCATTTAAAGTAGGAACTCTGGAAACCACACACACACACACAAAAAAGGACCCCCCCCCCGTCTTTGAAATATGTCATACCTCAAATTTATATGCACAATAACTTTTCTATGATAGGTAACTCTGTAATCCTTTGCAGGAATTAATTATTTGTACCAGAGACATGCCGAAGTGATTTAAATATGATTTGAGAATAAACCTGTTGAACCTTAATCTCCAAAGCTAGGTTTCGAGGGGTGGCCGTCCCATCCGGCTTCAGTCGTGTCTGCTCTCAGTTCAGCTGATGATAAAGAACACCTGTAGCGCTTTTGTTCCCTGATATCACCAAAAATTACTCTTGCCGAATTACCATGCAAATATTTTGATTTAAAACCTGCAACCCGTGTCTGTGTAACTAGACTACAGTGGTATGCTTAGAGATTTTAACATCTTTTCCCAGTATGGAAATTGGAGAAAAGTAGTAATGAGTTAAAAAAAAAATCAACAGGCTCACAGGAGATGAGAGGACAATGTGGAATTCTTGAATTCTTCTTTGGAGGCCAAATTTATTTTTATAAGCCTTTACCAGAATACTGTTTGTTCTTGGGATAATTGGCTTGGGCTTTGTCTTTGTCTTTCAAATAAGCTTCAGCCAAAGACCAGTTAGAGATGAATAGGAGAAATGAAATAGGGAAATTAAGAAAATGGATATTTTTTTTCCTCTTAAAATGAGAATAAAAGTCATGTGGGGTCTTTTATTTTTCTAATCATTTTTCAGTGCCCCTGCCTGTTAGCAGAAAGGTTCTGCTTAAGCATTGTCACTGTGGAGAGTGGGTAGGATTCTGAAGTCCTTAATGTGGTTCTACAAATGTCAGTCTTGCCGTTTAATCATGGCATTTCTGCAGAACTGAAGCTCCGCGCCCACATTTCTCCGCTTTCTCCGATTTCTTTTCATGTCTTAGATGTAGACTAAGCATTTGAACAGCCCCTGCTAAGTGTTTCCACATTGGAAAACTGTAAGAACTTGGCTGGATAGAATTATGATTTTTAGAGGAGGGAATTACTTTTCCTTAGCTGTATCAGAAGTCGTCCACTATGTTTGCCATTTGAACCTACATGGCTTGGAAAAACAAAACAAAGAGAAAGAACCCCAACAGGAATGAGAGTAGTTGCTAAGGGAACAGTTTTCTTGATCTAAAGCAGTGAGCAACATTGTTGTTGGTTAGCCATTGTTGCAGGCCCAGCCGACTGAGGAATCCCAGCCTCCTGGCAGGCTCTCTCATTTTGGAAGATAACTTGTATCTAGAGGATCACAGGCCCTGGCTGTAGGCGGGGCCTTAACAGGGATACATTTCCGTACCCTTGGAAGTGTTTTGGAATCTAAACATTTTGTTTTCTTTTTCTGTTAACAAGAATGGTTTCATTTTAGTCTGATGTTAACTCTTACGTTTTATTGAAAATTTCCAGGCTTCTCTTCAATGAAGATTTAAAGAAAAAAAAAAAAAACTGGGAAATTACTTTTTGTGTAGACATTCTTGTCTTACATTCCTGCTTGTGACATTTCTACTTGGCGTTGGGAGTAACAGTTATTCCAAGACTGTTGCTTAAATGCATCAGCTAAAAAACAAAAAACAAAACCCCACAAAAGCCGAAACCTAGAGCAAAACATACCTGTAATTCACGGGGTAAGCATGCCCCTTCTCCGTTATTTTAGAAGTTCTTTAAGTGATTATCTTGCTTAGTGAATCACAAGACCACAGAGTGTGACACTTGGCACGTTCACTATTCTATGAATTTGTAGACTAAATAATAACTATATTACTCCTTTGGTTCATACAGAACAAGTTGCACTCCTTTAAAAATCACAATTATTGTTATTATAAAATTGACTAATGGGAAATGACATATCAGGGTTATCTGTGTCTTAGAATTAGTGTTGCTCCGTTTGAGGATGTTAGAGTTGATCCATACAGGAAGGGAAACTTGAAAGAAACCTTTTTTGTTTCCTCCACTAATAAATAGAGTAACTTTGATTCGAAGGACTGAACATCACAAACGCAGATGGTTGGTTTGCGAGGAAACCAGATGGGCAAGATGTTGGAAAATTTAGGGTAAATATCTGGACAAGTCAGATCTTTGTTCCTTTATGTTTTGGATCGTTAGGAAGGAATTGGTTTCGGAATATCATAATTATCTGCTGGAATTGTTTATGCACCTTCCAAAAAAATTAAGAGGGAAAAATTTAATTATCTGGTATGATATAGGAAAATAAAATGAGACATAGTGAAAGTGATACTTGTAGATGGTGAATGTCTGGGAACTTCTGGTGAAAGCATTGCATGAAAGCATGCATGCATGTATGTATTTTAACTTTTGTTCCCTTACCCCGCCTTATTTTGAGGCTTCTCTCTGTTAGATCCAGTTCTTCTAAGAAAAGTGGACACAGGCCAATCATAGTGGTGCATGGCTGTAATTCTAACACTTGGGAACTGTGGCAGAAGGATCTCAAATTCAAGGCCTGCACAGTTGAGCTAATGAGATCATGTCTCAGTCAAAATAAACAACCCCCCAAACAAACAAACAAACAAACAAACAAACAAAAAAACCCATGAAAAAGGATGAGGATATAGCTGAGTGGTAGAGCACTTGCCTAGAACACACGATCCATGGTTTCATAAAAAGAAAAAAGGAAATGTATACAAATCTGAGTTCTTGGAGGCTCTTCCCTAGGAGCTAACATTGGAATTGGTTTAAAAAAATTACAAAAGAGGCATGTTGCTTTATTAACCCACTGTGGTAGGTAGCCTCTTGGTTACCTTAATGTCTCATGAACATAAACCCCTCAATTGCAGAAGTAGAAAGAAGAGTGTTCTTGGATTTACTCAAGTTATATAGCTTGAGGCAAAATTCTTAGTCACTCTGATCCTCATCTCTGAAATAGGAATAAAATCTAGTTCAAAGCAATGGGAGAGTTAAAATGTCCCTGTGCTGTCTGTATTGCTAAACACGGTTGGTAGATCGTCAAGGAATGCACTTCCAATAATTGTAATTTTTTGTAACCAAACCAATATTTGACCGATACTTTTGGAGCAATTGATGTGTAAGATCTTTCCACATTCTGAGAGGTGTAAAAGACAGTGACAAATAGCGTTTGAGGATCAGGAAGTAAAGAATGGCAGTGTAGAATTTCAAGTGGGAAAGGCCTGTGAATCAGTGTAATATGGGTCAGGGCTGGGGGAGCAGAAGCTTTGAAGGTACTGTGGGGAGAATGGGGGTCAACATGACTTGACGCCTACCTGTTTTCTCCTGCGGTTTCCAGGTTTCCTCGACAGCTTTAGAATGGGTTTCTCAGGTCAAGCAGCTGATGACCCAAGAGATGTCCTTTGCGTTGCAGGATGTTTAGGTGGCATCCTTGGGCATTGTGTAATGAATGGGTTCTAGTGAGTAGCTTAGCATAGCACTGTTTCCTCTGTGTTGTAACAATC
Source organism: Alexandromys fortis (assembly GCF_014885135.2). NCBI lineage: Eukaryota > Metazoa > Chordata > Mammalia > Rodentia > Cricetidae > Alexandromys > Alexandromys fortis. The sequence goes on along the minus strand of NW_026067917.1, from coordinate 1,940,264 downwards.
CAAAATGTCTACACATTGCTGAATGCAGTTGTTGCTTTATAGGGACTCCTGGCCTGCAAGGGCCACTGCTCTAGGGATTGTAATTCTCCATGAGTATTTTACCTAGAGAGGAATTAAGGGGCAGATAGTATCAACAAAAGGGCTGATAGTTTATAAGCATTCTGTGACTAATTTTCAAAGTGACATATAGCAAGATGGTGAAAATTGTACTAGAGGCAGTATGGACTTGGAGGACTTTCAGCTCCGTCCCAACATGCCTTAGTCGTGTGGTATGACCACACTCATGGGTGGTAGTGTAAAGCGATGTGTGTGTGGAGGGAGGGGAGCAGACTTCAGCTTTGGAAATTAGAGACATCCGCCGGTTTTATAAACGTTATCTTAGAGAAGTCCCTAAACCATTCTTCAAGGGTTTTTGAAGAGCCATTGATTGAAAAGTATGTGTATTTAACTGAGTGTGTGTGTGTGTGTGTGTGTGCATACACACACACACATACATGCTCAAGAGACACTCAGGAGTTGAGTGGGTACTGTTTTTGCAGATGATCTGAATTTGGTTTTCTGCACCCGTGCTGGGTAGCTCAGCACTGCCTGTACCATTGACGCTAGAGGATATAGCACCCTTTCTGGGCTCGGTGACACTTGTGTACATACCAACACCCACGTTCGAACACATAAACACAATTAAGAATGATTAAAAATCTCGAAAAATTGGTGCATGTTCTGTCTACATTCAGCGTCTCAGTCTTACAAATGGACTCCCTCTAGAAACAGAGTTCTGGTGACTTCGTACCCTAGCACACTGTAATTCACAGTGGCTCTTTTAAGTTGCTCTTGAATTATTTGAATGGAATTGACATCCTGGCTGTCATTCCTGCTTGAGGAGTTTCTCTCCTTTGATCTTGAGAGGAGAAGGAGGAGCAGTGCTCTAAGGCAAGAACCCTTAGCTTACACCTGTGCCAGGTATCAAAGAACAGGGTCACCGCTGTGCCAGCAGCATCCATGTTTCTATTCGAAAGTCCCCTTCTGGGTTGGCCATGGATTTGGTGTGCTTGCCAGGAGAGCAGGGGGAGGATCTTGATGCAGGTCGAGGCTTTGCTGTCTGAGGGACGGTTCTCCAGGTGCCCCCCTTGGCTTTGAACTTCAGGCTGCTTTCTGACAGGTGCTTGGTGAATAATCGGCTATTATCATCTTTACTCAATGCTGTGTTTATAGGTCTTAAGAAACTGGCTGGAAAGAGATGCAAAGGAAAAAGTAGAACTATTTGGAAGTAATTCAGGCATTGTGTTTAAGACTTACTTTGAAAGTCAATGTGTACTTAGAGTTGCTCTAATTTAAAAATTGTAGCGAAACAAAAGCAGTACTGACTTGAGGGGCCCTCAAGTCAGAGGATGGTGGGTGTGTGTGCGTGCGTGTGCGTGTGTGTAGAGTTTAGCCTGCTGGAGATGCCTTTCCCCTCAGCAGGCCAGGCGGTTTTTTTTCTTTCCTCTAATCGTATTAATTGGGCAGATGCAGACTGTAAGTATTGTTTCTATCTTCATAAAGAGAACTCTCCAAAAATCTGTCTACTGAATCTGGACTCTATGAGCAGTCCAGCTTTTTTTTTTTTTTCTTTTTTATTCCCTTCTGGTTTTTGGGACAGGGTTTCTCTGTGAAACACTCCTGGCTGTCTGGAGTGCTCCAGCTTTTAACAAGAGCAAACAGTAAGGACCTCTGCTGAGTTACCTTCACGACTTCCTAGTTGCCAAGGATAGTAAGAGGCGGAAGGGTGCTCAGACAGATGCCAATGTGAATTTGGCTCTTACCCACTGCAGCCTGGTATATAGCTCGTACTCCCTTTTGACTTTTCTATTTTTATTTTCTGTAGTGAGCTCTACTGTGGCCTGGTAAGATAGGACAGGGCCGTGCAGGCGGTTCATCTTACCAACATTGTTTGTTAGTGCCATTTGTCACAGTCAGTGATACGTCATCATTAGTGAATGCGTACTCTGTTCATGCTTCTTCAGGTTTACTTGATGCCCTCTTTTGTTCCTGCCTCCCATGAGGGATGCTTGTTGTGTGTTCTGTGCTGGTTTGGGGTGTAGTAACTTCGCACTTTTTTTTTCTCTTTGACGGCTTTGTCAGGGGTTCTGTCGGGGATTTGTAGTTTGTCCCTCAGCGGGGATATGTCATGTCTTTCTTCTTAGAGTAAAGTTGTGGGTTTTTAGGACAGTCTCAGAGGTCAAGTCTGCTTTCCTCACATCCCCTCAAGTGTAAGCGCTGAACTCAGGGGGTCACCTCAGTCACTTGCCTGAAGTCATGGTTGACAGTTTTTTTCCCACTTTAAAAAACCATCAAGAATTGTCCTTCCCTTGTGCGCTGCACTCCTCGAGACCGTCCTTGTGCGTCCTTAGTGGCTGGGGTCTTTCCCTCTCCTTAGGAGTGACTTCTTCTTCCTGGGACATTTGTCTCTTTTCTCCATTCATTTATTTATTAAATTGGTGTGGTGGCAAACACCTTTAGTCTTAGCACCAGGAGATGGACATGGGAGGGTCAGAAGTTGAGGGTCGTCAGCCTCAGCTAGGTTGTGAGTCCAAGGTCAGCCTGGGCTACACAGACCCTGTCTCCCTTCCCTTCCACTAAGAATTTATGTCTTCAACTCCAGTTCTAGGGGATCTGGTGTCTTCACACATACATGCAGGCAAAACATCAATGTACATAAAATAAAGTTTAAAGGAAAAAAGGTTTGGCGATCATGCCATTTCTTCTTAAACTATCTCTATTACTTACAAAGGAGTTTTTAATGTTAGATTGCCAGTGGGGATAAATGAATGAGTGGATACATACTTGTGACTTTATAGAATTATGATTCAGATAATAGATTTAGAAGAATTATCTTTGGCTGGTGGTGGTGGAGGCGGCAGTGGCGCCTTTAATCACAGCACTCCGGAAGCAGAGGCAGGTGGGTCTTTGTGAGTTCCAGGCAAGCCTGGTCTACAGAGTGAGTTTCAGGCCAGCCAGGACTGTTTCACAGAGAAACCCTGTCTTGAACCGCCCCCCTCCTGTAGCGAGCTGCGTGGAGTCACACCTGATGGAGATGTATAATCAACTCCTGAGATGGCTAAGGCCTGACCTATGCTATGATCACGCAATGATTATCAGCTGCTTGCATATGCGTGGACCTATGGGCAGTGCCCACCTGGCAATCCGGGATTGGCAGCCCATGCCTACTTAAGGGCTGGGAGAGGTTTGCCCGGAGAGAAAGAGAGAGAGAGAGAGAGAGGGAGAGGGGAAAGAGAGAGAATTGTAAAAAGTCCTGGAATAAACTGCAGTGAGAAGAGCTCCGGTGGTCGCGTCATCCTTGCTGGACGAGGTGGGCGTGACACCCTCCCCCCTAAAAGAATCATCTTTCGCGTAATTTGTCTGCATAGACCTCTGTAGCAAGCGCTTATACGGAGATGAGATGGTGGTGTTAAAAGCCCAGGCAGCATGGAACCTCACACTTGGAGACATGGGCTAGGGTGCTGGAATGTAGATTTTTATTCCTATGTTTTTACTTTGTTGTGGAGAAAGTGTCTATCCCTGGGAGTGGAGACTGAGGCTGTAAATGATTGATGTTCTTTTTGTATTGGAAAGCTGTTTTAACCGTAGCATGTAGCTATTTTATGGATTCTGGGGTTATAGGACTAAGTTTTCTTCATCATTTTTCCAAAGTGAGCTGGGCCATTATCACTAAGCAAAGGTCTAGATTAGGATGAGTTTGGGACACAGAGCTGTTTCTGACATTAGTATGTCCCCAGCTCCGATCTTTTCTGTCCTCTCTAGGAAGCTGATCTGGTTCCTGGCCTCCAACTGCCCAGTACCTAGGATGTCAACAAAATAACTCATCCCCAGCATCCTGTCCTTTTTCTGGAGAGAGAACTGTTTGTTTTTTGGAAAGTTTTAGTGCTCACCTCTGTGGGAAAAAACCCAAAGCCAACATTGTTTCAATTTAGGCTTCCTTAAGTGAAACCTTCTGTGTTCTTCTGATTTTTCTTTTCTCTTTCTCCTTTTCTTTCTCTTCCCCTTTCTTCTTCTTTTATTTGGTGGGTGTGTAGGATGGGATGGTAACTGAGCTTGGAGCCTTGCATAGTCTAAGTAAACGTTCTGTGCAAACGCTATCTCAGCCCCCTGGCGACTTGTGTTGGTTTTTTCCTTTGTCCATTGTGATGCAAAGAGATTGGGGCTGTAGATGTGGGAGATGCTTGGAGACTCACTGTGATGCTTTTAGGTACAGCTCCGGGTGCAGAGGAGCTGGATCTGTCAGCTGAGCCCTGGTGGCTAGTGGCTGTTGTGATTCTGAGTTTGCTGGCCTTGACTTCACAGTGTAGGAGGGTTTAGAACACTTCATCCTACTCCCAAGCTGTTCTGTCTGCTCTAGACTCCCCTGGAGTGTTGATATGCATTGAGTTGTTAATCAGAAGCTCAGGGAATGGAGGAGAGTAGGGATTCTCCAGAGGTGTGGGAGCTCCTGTTGCAATTTAGTATTAAGAAAGGTTTTTTTTTTTTTTTTTTTTTGAGCCAGGTTTGATGACTTGCATCTCTAATGTCAGTGCTTGGGAGGCAGAAGGATGTAGATTTCTGTGAGTTTCAGGCCAGGCTAGGTGACTGTATAGTTACTGTTCTATTGCTATGAAGAGATACAATGACCAGGATGGCTTATCAAAGAAAGCATTTAATCGGGGACTTGCTTACAGTTTCAGAGAGTTAGTCTGTGATCATCAGGATGGGAAGCCTGGTAGCACACAGGCAGGCGTGGTGCTGGGCTGTAGCTGAGAACCCACATCTGATCCTCACGTGAGATTGTGCTTGGTGTGGGCTGTAGGAACCCCGAAGTCATGTGATAATGCCTTGTGTTCTTCATTGTAGCCTAAGGTTGCCTTTGTGACTTTGCTGTCATCCACTTAGCAAATGTTGGCAACTGGTTTATGAATCATTTATGGGCTTGAAGCCTCAGGAGTATGAGAACTGAGATGAGACTATCTGGAGTTTGCTGTTGTCAGACTGTTCGCTTATCATTTTATCTTTTCGTTTTAAAAAATGAGGCGTTGACTCTAACAGTCAAATTAAGTGAAATTCAGGAATTATCTTTAGAGTTGCTGCTGCATGTTTTCCTTCCTGAAATGGTCTGACTGAGGATCTGGTTGAAGTGGGCACTCCCTGTGTGTTGATTTCCAAAGCTCACCCTCAGCAGATGCTTAAACCAACAACAGACAGTGGTTAAGGGGGATGAGGAATGGGAGTTGACTTCTTAGCTTTCTTCTCAAGCCATTAATGAAGTGCTGGCCCGAGCTTTCTTCTTGTGCCCTGCCTCATCTGTACAACAAGGTACTCTGCTGCTGTAAGGACACTGAGGTAGTTCGCTTCTGCCCAACTCTGGCTGTGTTGTATAATGCTTTAATTTTTTTTTTTTCAGGGCTAGGGAAATGGTAGCCACCAGAACTGCCTTTAGTTTAAAAATGTTTAGGAATTGTTGCTTTTTCATTAATTCTTGTTAACGTTGCTTTTTGGGGTGAGGACATGAAGGAAGATCTTAAAATCATAGCCCCTGGTCTATGCTAAAGCCAGAGCTGTTTTAGAACTTTCAAAAAGAGATTAGGAGAGGGGAGTGAGTTTTCTGACAGTCAGGGCAAAGTATAATAGGTACTTAACAGTCTGCTTTTGCAGAGAAACAGTGGCTCCTCACTTGGACACACAGGATACTAAAAGAGCATAAAAGTCTGGCACGTTGGCCTTCATTTTTCTTCTATCTCCTTTACTTTGGGTGAGATTCCTCTTTGACCCTACATAGGCATGTGAATCACTCAAGGACTGTCTGTGTGCATAATCTCTCATCTCTGTTCAAGGCTGAAGGCACACAGAGGAGTCCGGTCTCCTGGGATATTAAGAGCAAAGCAGGGCAGGGCAGCCCAGCCCAGATGAAGGCGACAGCATGCTGCGGGAGGCAGCACCTTGGAGCAGGAGCAGGCATCTTCTAGAACCCTGGTCTTTTCAGGATACACCATTCACTGAACCATCACGCAGGACCAGGCCCACATCTTGACCAGAATTAATTAATTATGGGTATGTGTTGCCCATGGCCCCTATTCTGCCTCTTTCTAAACCTAAATCTTCTTTCATTACAAGGCAAGCTTGGGAGCTCAAATTCTTCTCTCTGCCTTTCATCACTTGTATCTTTAATTGGCAGAACAGCCTGGCCAGGGCTGGGACTTTTACCCTAAAACCCTGGTTACATAGGGAATGTGATTGAAATTTTGGGAAAAGCCACTGGTGGAGTAGAATGTACTTACAATTTGATATACATTGAATGTACACTTGCATGTCAACATGGCTGTTGTATTGACTCCGGGTAGCAGCTTAAAGGAACAATGGACTTGTCCAGGGTCCTGCTGCTTAGGAGTGGAGATGGGGTTTAAAATTATGACATAATATCATACCTGTTAGTCGAAGTCAAAGTTACCGAAATAAGGAAAAATTGAACCAAAAGAAAAGTTTCAGAGGTACAGAAGTCATGTCAGCATGGTCACAGTAACTAGAGGCTTGAGCTTGAGTTGAATTGCTTTGTAGGCCATGCTCACTTTGAACTCCCATAGATCCACCTGCCTCTGCCTCCCAAGAGCTGGGATTAAAGGTGCGTGCCTGGTCCCTATGGACAGATTTCTAAGAAAAGTGATATGCTTCTTGTCTTCAGAGAACACCTACTTCTGTTTCTACGGCATGTCTGGTAATATATACTCCACTAACATATACATTCCCCAAATACAACATCCACTCCTATTTCTTCAGGCTTTTGTTAGAAATTATAACTTCACTTCCCACTATTAAAAAGTCTCTTTACCTCAACTCTTGTCTGTTTTGTTTGTTTGTTTGTTGGAGATAAGATCTCATGTAGTACAGGCTAGCTGGCCTCACTTCTTAGCCCTGGCAAGGATGCCCTGAACTTCTGATGCTCCAGTCTACACTTTCCCAGAGTGCTGGGATTACAGACATGTACCACATCTGCTTTTGAAAAGTGCTGAGGACTGAACCCAGGGCTTCATGAAGGTTAGAGCGAGCAACCTCCAACTTAACTAAAGCCCCAGCTTCAAGTAAGTTCCCTGAGGGCAAACTTGCAGCTGACTCTTCTAGAAGTAAATAGGGTTTCCAAAGCGAGTTCCAGGACAGACAGCCAGGACTGTTACTCAGAAAAAACCCGCTCATTATACACACATTGCCTTGACAATACTCTTAGGGAAGGAGAAGTGGCGTGTGAAGTGGATCCTAAAACCCTCTCTCTTCCATTCTCTAAGAGGATTTTAACCCACCTTGGACCAGATAAAGAGCCCACCAGTTCTTCTCTCTCCTTACTGTGAACAGGGTCATAGCAATGCTTAGCTCAGTCAATCACGGTCATCATAACAACAGAGCACAAGAATGACAGATAACCATGAGCTGTAACAACAGTCTGTCTCCCAGGGCGACAGTCATCTCATGTCTTCACACTGATGCTGATGTCAACCGCCGCCTGTTAGGTAAAAGTGTAGTACAGACAGCCGTGTGTCCTGAGTACACAATGTTGATCATGAGCGTGGCGGATTTTGTTAGTCTGTGCTGTTGTTGCACTATTTATTGTATTAAAATTTGCTTCTTCCAAGTCAGGCAAACCACAGCAACACCAAAACCCTTTTCATGGCACCTAGCCTGTTGTGTTGGTTGGTGGTAGCTTCATGTATCTTGTGTTTACCAATCTCTTGACTTTGCTAAGAGGCCATGTCCAGTGGTTGACCCATATTGTCGAGGTTTGTTTAAGTACCCTCTGTGATGTTGACACAAAAATTGTGTAAGGTATCAGAATATGTTCCCGACTGTATTGGGCAAAAGGCCTGGTCATTTGATCACCGTCTTAGCTTGGGCATGGTGTCATCTGTCTTTTCTTTCTTCCTCTTTCAGCGAATTTCCATCAGTTTCCACCTCCAGCTTCCTCTTCCAGCCACCTTCCACACTCTGACCAGTGTGTTTAACTTCGATGACTCTCTGGTGTCCAAATTCCTGGGATGCTGAACACATGGCACCTTAAATTTTTTAAAAATTATTGTTATCATTATTTTATTTTATGTGTCTGGGTGTTTTGCCTGAATGTAAGTCTGTGTCTTTGGGGAGTACTGGATCCCCTAGGACTGGAGTTTCAGACTGTTGTGTGGGAATTGAACCTGGTCTTCTGCAAAAGCGTCCCATGAGCTTAACCAGTGAGCCAGCTGTGTAGCCCCTCATGGCACCTCTTTATTTGGGTGTCAGATGCCCTTTGTTGTACTTTGTGGTCTTTCAGTGGACGTGTGATGACTAATTTTCCAATCAATATTTTAAGTTAGGCGTCTGTGTTAGCCCGAGGGTGTTGTTTTTGTGATGCAGGGGAGGTGATCTCTATTATGATGGTCACATAGCTAGGGTAATAGAAACACCCCAGTGTCACCTGGAAGACAAATGCTGGGTCACATAATTATTTCGGTTCAGTTTCCTCCTCCAAAGATCTTGTATTTAAGAGTCCTTAGCCACTGAGTGCTGATCGAACATTTGCTTAGTCTAAGCTCTCTAGACCTGGGGGTGTGACTCAGGGTTTGGACCCTAACACTGCAAAGAGGAAAAAGGAAACGCTCCTTCTCTGGGCTACATAAATAAAACTTGTTTTCCTCTCCAGTATTGAACTTGTGGGCAGGTGGCATTTGGAGGCTGCTGAAGGCTGTGTTTCTGTATTGTTCCTTATAAGCTTAGTGATGCACAACATGAATACCGAAAGTTAGACTTCTCCCCAGGGTAGAGGTCAGTGGAGTCCTAGTCCTTTCATTGCCCTTTAGGGTAGAATACTTTCTGATTCTGTTTTCCCTTATTTTTTTTCTTTTTCTCCTACATAAATATAACATGTTATTTTTAAAAGTGTGGAACAAGATTGTTGCCAGTGTTCTGTTGAATTGATTGATTGTAATTTCAAATTCTCCTGGATTTTTTTTTTCTCCTTTTAGAGCTCCTGATACAGAGGCATGACTGCTAATGTTGTAAAATCCAGAGAAGAAAAGAGCACCCAGTATAAGTCTGCTGCCAATTCTTTCTTTGGGTGGATTACTATTTGTTTGAAGAAATTCGATTTCCCCTCAGTCAGGGGAAGTTTGACAATAGCCATTCCAATATTGATAAATATGGAAATAAAGACTGTTGCCTAGATAATGTTAAGACAATGTTCCTCCACCAGCTTTCCTTTGTCTTCTCATGCCTGCTGCTTCTCTGCATCAGAAACAACTATTGTTTCTGTTTCTTTTCGCCGTAGTCCCTTTTGTGCAGAAGGCAGAGACAGCTCTTGGTCAGGCTTGGTGCTGAGCCTGAAGGCAGCACCATCAGGGATTGCATGGGGAATGTTTGGTATTTCTTCATCTATAGGTTAGTGGAACCTTATATTATTAAAAAAATAAACCACCAAACAACAAAAACAGATACCCCAAACCCTCTACCACCAAGAGATAGTTAGGAAGACCTTTTGGTAGGTAAAATTGGAGACCGTTGGCTAGGAATGTGGTTCAGTGTCTAGATTAATTGTGTAGCATGCATTTGGCTGCATGGTCAATAAAAACAAATACCGGCTAGTGAAAAAAATGTGATACACTTTAGTATTAACTAAAGATGAAGGTACCAGAATGTTTCTCTAGCTGGTATCTATATTAGAGATATAATTTGTTATACTGGGTTTGGTAGGTAGTAAATGCCTATAGTCTGGAGGCAGGATCAGGAGGAATTCAGTCATTTTTAGCTCCACAGGAAATTGAGTATCCTTTTTCAGCCAAGTGACCAAGTGTTTTGATTTGATTGCAATGAATTTGGACCACATAAACTTGCTGTTATAATCCATCCCAAACCATCAGGCTCAACATTTTAGCCCACAGTACCTGCTGAGGAAACAGACCCAGGCAGGTTAGCAGCTAACTCACCTACTTTCTACCCTCGAAACTCGCAGACAGACTATTTTCTCCAACTTTGTTCTTTCTTTTTTTCTTTTGAAGCATTAGTAAACTTAAGAATATAAAGGAGATTGGCAAGTTTGGGTGACTTTTGGGAAGTGGGCAGAGAAGACAACTGAAACGCCCTCTCTCAAAACTGTCATCCCTGGATTTTAACATGAGGGTACAGTGGAGACAGCTTTGTGGCCATGACAGCATTTGTTCACTGGTCGCTTGTTTTAGTTGTCCAGGCTACATTGTGCTGTCCTTGAGGAGCTTGGTTTGTGCTGTTTTTCCTTGCAGTCCTGACATGCTTTGGGGGGTAAAAAAAAAAAAGCCGCTGTATCTACTGTCCCTGATCGATGCTGCGCCTAACAATAGTCCTTCTTCGTGAAACACGCCATTGATACTTCTAGAACTCATTACTGCTAACCAAACAGTAGTGTTTTTATTACTGTACTAATGGAGCCTGGTACTTGGAGGCTGGAGCGTGGGGGAAGGGAGCAGGAGGGGCTAGGGACGTGGGCAGAAAAAGTGAGTCCCTTGCCTCAATTAGTGACGTTGCCCAGAAGACTACTTAGGCCGATTCCAGTAAGCCAGTGCGCTCTAGACACACTGCCGGCCCGATGTGTACATGCAAGGGTGCACTAAATGAATCATTTCTAGCCGGGAGGAACAAGGGCTTTCTCAATAAAGAGCCAGCAAGACGGCAGAATCTTCTGTGGTCTTTTCCAATAAAGTCATTTGCTCTCCTAACAGTGTGTGGAGTCTAACCAATGAGTTGTGAAAGTTATGGACTCTGATGGGCCCAGAATTAGCGTTAGCTTGGCAGACACCCGTCACAGGCAGCAAGACAGACTCCAGTGACCGCTTCTGCCCACTTGCATGGTTTTGAAGTGTGACTGGGCTCTTGTCTGCTTTTGTTCTCCATGGCCCCTTTGCACTTTCCTATTTTCTTTAGTGTTTCACCTTTAACGTGGTGACGGATGTTTTTCCGCCACCTTGCAGTTTGTCTCTCTGGGAGCCTGTCTGAGGAGAGCTTGACCACTAGGCTTTCCTAAACCAGATGGAGGACCAGATTCAGGTTGGAGTGAGAGCTGGGGAGTTTTTAATTTTTGCTGAATTTGAGTCCTTCCTATGCTGCAGCTTTTGCCATCTCTTAGGGTTGTGGCTGTTGAACGAGGATTGTTCTTCTCCTGACTTAGGTGTTGCGGATTCACACTTACTGTAGACCATCATGGTTACCTGGACACTTGCTGGCTGCCATCTCTAATCCTATTTGCAGACAGTTAGCTTTTACTTAGCTAGTGGCTGCCTTTGCTCTTGGGGACCTCTGAGAAATAAGCATGGAAATATCGTGTCCAATGACCTTGAGGTCGTCTCAGATTTGAACTTTGTGTGTGTGTGTTAGGCATAGAAAATGTCATAAAATTGAAATACATAATAGTGGATTCAGCTGTGGCAAGGATCATCTGGTCATTCTGACTTGTCCTGAAGAAGCCTGTAGTAGGGGTGTGAGCCGCGTTCCCATGTGGCTGCTGTGGTCACAGTTCTGTTGCTTTGAGTGTGCGTGCAATCCCAGAGATCTTTCATGTAATTCAGACATCCACTTAGCTGTTATGAAGGATTGCTAGTTGTGTAGGTTCTTTTCTTAGAGCAGCAGCTTGGATTTGCATTCTGATCTGGCATACTCTGAGTAGGTTTGGGTGAACAATATCATTTGAGATTGATTTTTGCTGTGGGTACGGTAACACTGGATTTACTTCATAAACTTGTGGGGGCAAAAATCCTAAGCATGTATTTAAAAGTGACTCACTCTACAAATGTGATTTGCATGCTCTTTTTGCTCTTCCTGGACGTTCTCATTTGGGTCACGTAGATGGCAAATTTGCTTGCTTATTTTTGACGTGGATGATACCAACATCGAGTTTAAGAGAGCTTACCTTCTTACCCCAACTTGTGTGATGTTAAGGGTATCAAGTCTGTTTCAAGTGAGCCAGTTTTGAGTTCCATTTTATACAATAGAAGCCAGATGGAGTAATAATCCCATTGCAGAACTTTGGAGACTTCCAGAGAAAAGTTTTCTCAAGATAAATACTAAGATGTTACTTACTGAAACAAAGATGCCGATTGTTATGAGTAGACTCTCCAGAGAAATATTTGCCCTAGCATTTTATGCTGAAGCGAGTGTGGTCCCCAGGGATGACAGGAACAGCAGGATCTGGGCAATTGCAAGAGCTGAATGCAGATGCCCTCTTCTGGCTGCCAGCTCCTGTGAAGTCTCGAACATGGTCAGTGTTAGTCTGGCCAGCAATTGGAGAAATCCCCATTCATTGGAACATCTCCTGGCATGGGTGGAATAAGGATTTTTAGGATTGCAACACTCCTTAGAGATGGTGAGTGGAGAGGAAGTTTTTATAGACATCCTGCTTGCTTAGTCCCCAGAGACACTTAGAAATAGTTTCCCCAGTGGCATGAAAGAAGAAAGAACCCTTATTTATCTTTCTGGGGCTCCTCAGAAAGCAGGAGGTGGTTGCCGGAGAATGGCAGGAGCCCTTCTAGGCTAGAGCAGGGAAGTGTGGGGTGTTTATCACAATCCTAGAATCAGCCAGAGAGGGATGCTCACTTATTTATCAAAGCAAGACAGTAATTAGTGACTAGGTTTGGCCTCCAGCTTTCATGGGGAATGAATCTATTTGGTAATGTCTGTAAGAAACCATGCTAGCCTCAGCTCTCCCTAGAGAGGGCTGGCTAAGTGCTGAGTAGAGCGTGTTTGAAGTCTTGGCTTGTGTAACAGTTGAAGGACCAAAGCTAGAATGAGATCTAATGGGTGTGGATTCGTTGATGTTCCTCAGCTGCAGCCTCTACAAATGCATCACAGTTGGGAGTTCCTGAAGCCACAGTTGTCCTGCTAATTTTTAGCCAAGCTCACGTTGTGATAGCTCTAGGACGTAGAGGCTCGAAATGAGATTAAATTTGAGCAGGTGTATTTAACATCTAATTATACCTTATTGAGATAAGTCTTAATTTCCCAAGTGATACAGCCATTGCATGACATGTGGATCAAGTAAGCAAAAAGGATGAAAACTAAACAACATAGTAACTCCTTGAATTTACTGGAGTAAGGCTGTGCCTTCTCATCTGTGTGAACGTTCGCTGGTCCAGATAGACAGTGTGCCTCTAAGAGAGGCAGGAACAAGATTGCACTTGGATGGAAGATCTTGCAGTTCAGCTTCAGTGACTCGGACGAATATTGTCCTCTCTGCATGGCAGTGAACACTGCTGTTCTGTCATTTGCCGTTCTTCACTCACAAGGGAATGCAAACCTGATGGAGCAAATCTGGCCTGTGTTCATATAATCTCATTTTCCATGTGCCTCATTTTGTCAGTGCTAAGAATTCTGTTGACACTGAACCATTCCTTTGACCTGCAATGCATGTTTCATTGAGCATCAATCAGTAAGTGTCCAGTTTTTAAAATTCTAGGTGCTCTTCAGGAAGTGTTAATGCAGGGGAAGTCACTCTCAGCTTTCCATTGCTTAATTTGGGGGATTTCGTTTTCCTCCCGTTTTTCTTTTCTCCTTCCTTCCTTCCTTCTTTTTTATTTTTTTTTTTTTTTGGCCATGTGTAGTATTTTCTCTTTCTGTGGTGAAAAGTAAGTAGATAAAGTTCATAGCTCTTCCTAAGTGCGGCTCAGTGGCTTTAAGCCTGTTCATGTTGTTGCAGTTGCTACCATCTGCGTGTAGAATGTTTCCGTCTTTCCAAACAGAGGCTCCCTCCCCATTGAACAGCAGCTCCTCATTTGTCCCTCTCCTCAAGTCTCTCCATCTCTATCGCTCTGCTTTTTCTAGAGCGAGCAGGATAGAGCATTTGTACCCTTTGCATATGATTTGTTTTGCAAGATTCATCTATGTTGTAGTATGTAAGGGAACTTGGCTCTTTTCCAGTGCTGAAGGCTGTTTCATTGCATGGATAGACCACACTTTGTTCAGACGTTCTTCTGTCGATGGACACTTTGGTTGGCTATTCTACACAATACATCTGTGAACACTAGCATACAAGAATTAGTTTAAATTTCTGTTTTCAGTATTTCAAGTATATTCTGCAACTGGAGTCGCTGAATCAAAGTACTTCGATGTCTAGATTTTGGTGCTGGGGTGGGGATGTAGACCACACTGTCTTGAAATTTGACCATTCTTCCCTGGCTCTAGGGTTACAGGTGTGTCACTCAGTGACTTCTGTTGAACTTCTGTTTCCCACAGCAGTGATGACCCCTTACGTTTCTGCTAACAGTGAGGAGGGTTCCCATTTCTCTTTATACTTCTAACACTTGTTACCCTCTCCCACTTTAAAGCCTCCCTACTGAGCATGGAGTGGCGTATTGGCCACTCGATTTGTATTTGTGCGTGGACTGAAAAAGGCACTTGGCAGTACCTTTAACTGTTGAAGCACCTTGATGATCCAGGAACGTTAGTTCTTGTTCTGTTAGCACTTCATCATCTTTCTCTTTTTGCCTTTCAATTGACTGTCTAAAGATTTTTTTTTTTTCTGGGATCCATCTTGAAGTCATCCCGTTAAATTAGAATTTGAACCAAGCATGCAAATATAGGCTTAATTACGGAAAGGCAAGGTAAAGTGTGTAGGCACCCTAGGGTTTCCTGTAGTGTCTAAGGAGCTTTGTAGTGAGTGTATTTGCTGGGCACTACGAAATCTGGACTAGTGTCTGGCTGTAGAAGGCAAGTTTCTGGTGAGACAGGAATGGATTAGTCTAAGGCTAGAACCAGGCATCAGACCACAGAGCCATTCAGTTTCTCGTGCTTTCCCTGAGGCTCACACATTTTTAAGAAGTTAGGAAGAACTTGGAAGGGGTAGGAAAAGTCTGAGGGTAATTTTAAACCTTTTGCCCCATAAACCCTCATGTTAAAGCCATTTTACCAATAGGCTAAAGCAACGATTGTATGAAAGATCCTTGAAAAAACATCTTAAAAATTCCATCTGCAGTTATCTCAGAGGGCACGTTTGCTAAATGATTGTTTTAATTGTCTTTACATTTATTTATTCTGTATGTGTTCGCATTTGTTTCTGTTTGCATGTTTGCTCACCATCATGGCCAGAGTGTGCCACAGTATTCTTATGGAGGGTAGAAAGCATCTTGTAGGAGGGTCCTGGGGACCAAAGTCAAGTTGTCAAGCTTGGTGGCAAGTGCTCTAGCTGCCAAGGCATCTCTGGCCCAAGAATGCTTTCTGAAAAGACAGATTTGATCCAATGGAGAATCTTTCAGAGTATATAGAAAGCCTAGAAGCAAAGAGTGAATTATTAGTAGAACTGAGTTATAAAAGCTAAGTATTACTTAAAATCCAAGTATGGGGAAAAGAATTTTTTCTCTCTGAATAGGTTTTAACCTGAAGTTTCAGGATGGAAATATCTATCTATAACCAATGCCTACCTCACACTGCAGAGAGGAGGAGGGCTCTGTTCAACACAGTCACGTGGGTGATGGTTTGAGTTCATCGAGCTTTCAAGATAGAGCTGACCAAATGCATCTGAACCCCAAATGCCAGACAGACACAGCTCTGGGCTGCCAGGTTATCTTAGTTGGTTGCATGGAGATTTGTGACTAGAACAAAGAGAAGACTAAATTAATGGACTCTGGGAGCTTAGTCCATCATGGTGGAATTGATGGCAGTACCTAATTGAAAATTAATCCTCCCTCCCCTCCCCTCCCCTCTCCCTTTCTCTCTTTCCTCCCTCCTTTCTTCTTCCTGCCACTACCCCCTTTTCTGTCCCACATAACCCAGGCTAGCTTGGATGTGATTGTAGCTGAGTATGACCTTAAACTTCTGATTCTGTTACCTCCAATTCCCAATAGGATCACAGACTACAAAATGCATGGGCATCAGCTGGCAGAGGGGGCAGGCTGGGTTTCCCCTGTGAATAGTGGCTTTAAGGGCACTCTGAGGTTTAGCAGAAGATCAGGAATAAGACAATATGGGTTCTAGAATCCATTCTCTTGCAACGACCTGGAGATATCTACTGTTGGTTATCTAATCTTCCTGTAAGATGCATTGTGTGTGTGTGTGTGTGTGTGTGTGTGTGTGTGAATGTTCTGTAAATATATAATAATGTGAACACTGCTTTTAGAAGTCCTAGTAGTGAAGCTGACCAGTTTAGAGCTGATAGTTATGTTCATATTAGCCTATTTGCTTTTTTTAAAACACACTCTATGTGTATAAGTGATTGCTTGCATGTATGTCTGTTCACCACATATGTTGGTACCCGTGGAGGCCAGAAGATGACATCTGATCCCTTGAGGCTGGACTTTTAACAGCTGGTTGTGAGTCATGATGTAGATACTGGGGATCAAACTTGGGTTCTCTGGAAGAATAGCCATTGCTCTTAACCTCTGAGCCGTCTCTTTGCCCCATCCCCTCTTTTAGCATTGCTTAGGAACCTTGTCAGCACATGGCTAGCTACCATAAATGTCTGGCTAGGAAGTAGGGTGAATGAACTACTTCGGAATTTTAATAATACATCTTTGGTTTATTATGGACCCTGCCATGATTTGTCTCACTTTCAAGCTGGTCATTTCAAGCACTTGACCAACCACCAATTGTCTTACTGCATCTGTGACCTGTGCTGGGGATGGAGATGTAGCCTGGGCACCACAGCATCGTGATTATGTTTCTGGACAATTACTAACTTCAGACTTGTGAGGTCATCAATTCAGTGCGGACGTGCCTCAAGAAACTAAACCATAATTCAGAGATGCCGGGAACTGTCCATAGGCCCTGCAAAAGGGTGGGGCTCTCACATTCAGATTTCCCAAATTCTTCCAAGTGGCTTGCTTCAAGCACCTCTCCTCAGAGAATACCAGACTCCTCTTGGAACGTGAACAAGTATGGGGTGGTTGAATTCTGTCGACTCGTTTTCCTGTTGTTGAACCGTGGCTACTGCGGTGGAGCTAATTTCCCTTTGCAGTGAGTAAATACGGGCAGTGTTACCAGGGATTGCTGTCCCGGGAAAGCTGAGAACAGAGATGAATGAAAAGTGTTGGTGGCCTTCCCGTTTCGCATGCTGGTCTCTTCGTGTGGCTTTTTATGTTTGTATGTAATTACAGCATAGAGTAATCGTTGTCACTGCACCTGAACTGGGATGCCTACCATGTACTTAGCAACACTTGGAAAACAGGTAGTTTTATTGAGGAGGAAATAGGTGGAGGAGAGGTGAAAGGAAGCTGTTGTTGGCTGTATGGGGCAGATTTGAAATCACTACCACCAATCTCACATGATTTGAGCTCTTCTTGATGGGGGTTACACTCCACTGCTCCCATCTTCTGAGGAAGACGCTTAGGAAATTCAGGGAAAGTACACTCTTGTTGAGGCATGTCTTCTTAGCTACCACGTTCTTACATTGTTTTATGGCTGAGTGAAACATCCTTCCCAGGAGCTGCGAGCTTCCTTGGTGCGCTTTTGTCCCCACCTATTGCTGCTTGCTGAGTCTGGGTGCCCTGTGTGGAAAGACCTCCTGTGTCCCACACCCATGGCCATCACTACCATGCTGTTAACTGAAGGCACAGCAAGACAGCAAGAGCAGCCTTTTGGCACAGTGGATTCTAACACCAACTAAAACTTGAATGTTGATTCCTGTTATTATGACTAAAAAGCCTGTTTTAGAAACTGCTTTGTTGAAGTATACTTTGTCATAAACTCACTTGTTTTAAAGTATAATTGATTTATAGAGTTGTGTACTACCACCACAATCTAATTTTAGAATGGTTTCATTGCCCCCATAGAAACTTTGTGACTATTTTTTTTAACCTTCCTTCCTGTCTTTCATTCTTCCTTCTTTTCTTTCATTCTCTTTTTTAGATGGGCTATCACCTACCCAAGCTGGCCTTAAATTCCCAATACGTAGCCATGGTTGGCCTCGGACTCCTCCTAATCCTCCCATTTCTACCTACCCAGGGTTGGGATTAAAGGTGTGCACCACCACGCCCGGCTTGGCTCTCATTTGTAAACTTGACTTTTATGGTGCCCTATGATTTATTGTCAGAGGAAGAAATCATTTCAAAACTTATCTTTTATTCTAATCAACTATGAAATTACTGACCTAATATTAAGCACTTTAAAAAATATTTTATAAATATTAACTCATTTAATTCCTGAACTCAGGTACTCTCTGAAATAGGTATGTTCCATATTCTCACTTACCCAGCTCCCGTTTTAGTAGACAGAACCCAGGACCTAAGGTATAGGGATTAAGTTCCCAGACCCCAGCCCTGTGTCACTGAGCAGCCCCCATTTTGACTACACTTTATTATTTATTTTGGATATTTTACAGATGAGGAAATACAAAGGCAGGCAAATTAGCTGACTTGGCTACTGCCATAGGCTAGTAATGACGAGTCAGGAAGCAGAACGTGGGATTCTGAGTATGCCAGAGCCCCCAAATGAGACCAGAATGAGCGGGGAGAAAGCACAGTGAACCCAGCAGATGGCAGACATCTGGGGAGGAGAGCTGAGCTAGTCTGACAAGGAGGCCTTCTGAGAGCCTGGTCAATGATCCAATTCATCCATCCTTTCTCATAAAGGTCCATGATTGCAGATCGAACCAACTCTCAGTGGAGATGGGAATTTGGAAGATGGGCATCATGCTGATAGTTCCTTGTTGCCCCCAGAGGAAAAACTTACCACAGAGCTTTTGTTTAGTATTCTCGGTCCTTGGGCCATCAGAAGCTTGTGGGAAAACTGCAGTAGCATTTACTGAATATTTGTTCATATATTCTGGGAAAATCTGACTTTTTGCATTTGATCTATAGGTCTTTGCAATGTATTAATTAATTAATTGCTCCTTACGCCCCTACCTTTTTTTTCTGATGGGTTTAATCGTCGTCAGAAAGGAAATCTTAGCTTCAGGCAGATTTCCATCCATTTTAGAGCCTCCTTCATGACAGCCATCTTGCCCAAGTGAGAGCGAGCCTGGTGGGACCAGGGTCAGACCCGCAGGACTGTATGAGAGATTAGAAAACAGCTAAGTTTGAAATCCCACTGCTGGTTTACTTGTGCAACTTTGTGACTTGGTTTGGGATCACGTACTTTTCAAAGTAAAAATCAGACATCAGGTTCTGCAGCATCAGTTTTTATAAGGTCAACAACAACCACAACTGTTTTGGACATCCATGTCTTGGACTAGGCTGAGGATACCTCACAAGTCAAAGAAGTCTTCCTTCCTTCCTTCCTTCCTTCCTTCCTTCCTTCCTTCCTTCCTTCCTTCCTTTCTTTCTTTCTTTCTTTTCAAGCCTTTCTTTCTGATTGACGTCTTTCTGTTGACCCCTGCAGTGTGTGTGCACGTGCCTGTTCATCCAGCTTAGGTGTGTTTCAGTGGTCGAGCCTGGAGAACATTACCAATGTTCTTCAACATTACTGATGGAGAGGTACTTCTTGTTCCTGCAGCAAGCGTGCCCGAGGGACTGTACTCTGTGGAATAACCCATTGGCAGTGTGACTTTCCAGTTAGGATTTTCCAGTCTCTCTGAGCTTCTTTATCTGAGGATAAGCATTGGTGTGACTCACTTGCAGCTTGTATGGTTTACTTCTGTGGAGCTGTACTGGCTCATATGTAACAGCTATGTCCAAGAAATGATGGGACAGGGCCTGGGAAGCTCTTGAGTCTTAGGGCCGAGATGCCTAGTTGGAGAGATTGTCTTGATACTTGCCCTTTGTACATAGACAGTTTTAGTAGTACAAAAAGCCACTGTTTAGATAAGTTCTCCACTGTTTCTTCAGGGTGGACATTCCTTATCAGCGCTTTGGACAGCATCGGTCATGGGGCAGTGGTGACAGCCTCCTCCTACACTGTGACATTTTAGCTATGAGCTACTAAAACAGCCATGGTGTTTCCGGTACTTGATGGGCCTGTAAATAATTCTTCTTCCTGCTGAATTTTGCACACTGACCTTTCTGATCCTAGGTTCTCACCCATCTTTCTGTTCATCTGTGAAATCCATATGGTCCCTAGTCCCTTAACTGGCTTCTTTTGACTTAACCAGTTTATGTACATGCGAATGCATTTATAAGTTATCTTTAGCAGTTTGTGGATATTAAGAATCCAATTTTAGAACAAGGAAATGTGCTCAGCTATGTTCATAGCAGCATTGTTTGTCATAGCCAGAAACTGGAAACAATCTAAATGCCCCTCCATCGAAAGATGGATGAGGAAAATGTGGTACATTTACATATTGGAGTACTACACAGCAGAAAAAAAAATGACATATTAAAATTTGCAGGCAAATGGATGGATCTAGAAAACATTGTATTGAGTGAGGTAACCCAAACCTGGAAAGACAAATATATGTACTCACTGATAAGTGACTTTTAGACATAAAGCAAAGAAAACCAGCCTACAGTTCATAGTCCCAGAGAACCTAGACAACAATTAGGGCCCTAAGAGAGACATACATGGATATAATCTACATGGGAAGTAGAAAAAGACAAGATCGCCTGAGTAAGTTGGGAGCATGGGGACTATGGGAGAGGGTTGAAGGGGAGGGGAGAGGAAGAGAGGGGAGCAGAGAAAAATGTATAGCTCAATAACATCAATTAAAAAAAGAATCCAGACATTCCTTTCTGTCACCCACAGTGTGTGGTGCTGTATTTTAGGTACTGAGAACAATCGTCACCAAATGACAGAGCTAATGAGAGGATGGTGACTTTTGGGTGTTTATCCACCTTTTACTTTTCAGTTTTAACGCTTTTCTTTTTCTAGTTGTAAATTAGATGAGGCCGGGCCTTCAGAATCCATCTGCTCAATTTATCTTTGGAGGCAATGAAGCCTGAGTGGTTGTCCTGAAAAGGTTAAATGAGGTCTACTTTCCCAACATAGACTTCTGTATCCCCCTCGCCCCCCCAAGGTCCACCACAGGGTTACACTGTGTATAAAGCAGCCGGTATAGGCCTTGCTTCATCAGGAGTTGTGTGCGCTCAGTGCTGGAATCTTGAACAAAACGAGATCACACCCAATGTACGGCTCCATGTATCTTATCCTTTTGTCTTAGACATATATTAGGGAAATGGTTTCTTTTTCTTTTCTTATGAGGATCATGGATGTTGTTAAATCCCTCCTTTAAGAGTCAATACTGGAGGATTGTGGCACATGCCTTTAATCCCAGCACTTGGGAGGCAGAGTCAGGCAGATCTCTATGAGTTTGAGGCTAGCCTGGTTTCCAAGAGCTAGTTCCAGGACAGGCTCCAAAGCTACAGAGAAACCCTGTCTCGAAAAACTAAAGGAAAAAAAAGGAGAAGCAATACTGACTTATAACACAGTCTTTGAGAATATTCACATCTCCTCTTTGAAGACAACTTTGCATTTGATCAAAGAGAAGGATGTTTTCTGACTAATGACTAACCTGGGCTGTCAAGCTGACACACCCAGGAAGAGGGGACCTCAGCTGAGGGACTGGCCCGTGAGGGCCTCGTCTTGTTGGCCGATCTGCTGTGAGAGGCACCGTCAGCGCCCTCTGTGTAGTGCCCTCCCTCTGCAGGTGGGTCAGGCAGAGAAAGAAGTTACCTGTGTGTGAGCCTTTGAACAAAGTCATCCTTCCATTGGTTTCTACTTCTGTCTCCTGCTTTGAGCTCCTGTCCTGGCTTTTCTTGATAAAGGGACTGGAACCTGTAAGCTTAAAGAACAAAACAGAAAGCAAAAACAAAGCTGAAAACAACAACGGACGACCCAACAACCCTGCCCTCCCCAAGTTGCTTTGAGTCACAGTGTTTATCACAGCATAGACAGCAAACTAGACCGCTAATAGGTGAAACAGTCGCTCCTGGAGCGTTCTAAGTGACGGCTGTGTGTTGGACTCTGTGCTCTGTTGTGCACGGCAGTGGTGAATTAGTCATGGCAGTGAGGGACAGACCAGTCAGTAGGTCACGACTTATGATTAGCTATGTCCAGGTTTATTGTGGAAACAAAGGGAGCAGCTGTTGTAACGTGTGGGGTTTGACTTGCAGGAAAGGACCACAGAGCCGTGGCGAACTGCTTCAGTTCCTGCAAGTTGTCTTCTCTCGAAACATTCTCTGTTTAGTTTCCTCTGTGTCCTGTGATTCAGAAACTTTGTTTTGGGAAGGGGGGTGGCTTGCTGGGTAAAGCTGAGCTTGGATCTCCAACATCGACACCGAAAAGTCAGTTCAGCCTTTTGCAAGAATAGGGAGACTAGCAGTCATTTTAAAGTCCATTTCTATTTCCTGTCTTACATGAAGGAAAAAGAAGTTGCCTTTTGGAACTGCTGTCTTCAATCTTTTTCCTTGAATGTTAGTTTTTTGTGATTTCCTCCAGAAGTGAAGAAAATAACCCTTACTTCACAGGGTTGTCCTTGTGGGGTTCCTTATAAACTTAAAGCATCTTCCATGGGTATCAAATCTTGGTGGCTTCCTGAGCAGATGGTGCTCCTGCCCTGTGGGATGGAGTGCGACCTGTAGAGTTGCTCTAGGATCACCTCTCGACATGCAACCCAAAGCTGAAAATGTGTTTTTGCTGTTGTTGTTATTGTTGTTGTTTTTCTCTTTTTGAGATTTTTGAGTTTGTCTAGGTAACAGCCATGACTGTCCTGGAACTCACTCTGTAGATCAGGCTGGCCTTGAGCTCACAGAGATCCACCTTCCTCTGCTGGGATTAAAGGTGTGTGCCACTACTGCCTGGTGAAAATGTGTTTTGTCTACCAAGCTGCTGCACGCACACAGGTGACCCAAGAGTTTCAGCTTTTGGCCGGTGGAGAAAAATGGATATGTTTTGGATCATTTTATTATATGCATGTGTCTTCTCCTACCTTCTATAGCAGATGAACAACAAGTTTTCGGATCCCTTTAAGTTTTGAACTTCAGTCATTTAAATATCAAATATACCATTTTCTAATCTGAATTATTATTTCAGGAAACTAAGGGTTAAATATGACAGTGTCCTGAATACTTTTGAGAAAAGATTCGCTCTCGTTCTTTGTTACCTATGTGTTTATGTGCACGCAACATTTTATGAGCTGTGATTTTTTTTTACCTTATTACTGGCATTGGCTAATGCCTATGCTGAAGGAAAAGGGGCCTCTCATACAGAATGTGTTCTCTCCTCATGAACTTGGACAAGTGGCTGGGACTTTTTGAAATCTCAGATGACTCAGTTTTCTTTCCAGTTTACTCTCATTCTGCTCGTCTTCACTGAGCATGTTCAAGCCCGACACCATGATGTAACCGTTCTGATTTTGCAATATTTTAAAGTGGAAGGGAAGCATTGTGAGAATTATGGCAGTTTTCTTGAGACCGGATACTCCCATCGTATTTTACAGTATTGTTTGAAAGATCTACCAGAACACACACACACACACACACACACACACACACACACACAGAGAGAGAGAGAGAGAGAGAGAGAGAGAGAGAGAGAGAGAGAGAGAGAGAAAGAAAGAGAAAGGAGGGAGAGAGAGAGAGTGGGGGAGAGCAAGCGAGCGAGCTGTGCCATTTGGCTGCCTCTTGTTCCTTTCCTGTCTCCTCCCTTTGTCTCCAGATGCTTCAGCAGATGGCTGGGTCCAAAGCTCTAAATTTGTACCTTGTGTGACCTTTAGCCCAGAGAAAGGCAACTCTTTTCTGCGGATAAACTTCCTGGCCATTGCTTGTAGACCTTTTGTCATTTGTTATGAATAAATTTAACTCTGTGGCTTTTCCTCCTGAGGCTTAAATAGCACAGTGGGCTTCCAGCTAGGCACAGCTCTTCTTGACTGTAGCAAGTTTTAAGGGTGTTGTGCTCCTCAAGAGTGCCGGGGTCCTGCAGCACATGCTAATACAGGAGACTCTAGGGAGCCCGCTGCTTAGATTCTGCCTTTAAAGGAGTTTTCAGGCTGCAGAACAGACGAGGGCACGGGCCTCAGAGGCAGGCAGGTTTGTGTTCTGCCTCTGCTGGGTTGTGCATGGGCAGATCTTATAGCAGCGGAGCTGCTAGCACTGTGTGAGGCCTGGATGAAGAGATCGAGTCAGTCTGGTGTAGTCTGTGGTGTAATCTAAACATTACTATTATTTCCTGTTCTCGGACATTATTAATAGTTGTTCAACAAATGGCTCGTTCTTAAATGTCTGTATCCAAGGGCAGGGCACAGGGACTCAGGAAACAGAGTATGCCGGCAGACAGTATCAGAAAAGGAACCCCAGGAATCATATGGGGCCATCTTTACAGTCCACTGTCTAATTCAGCATTTTCTGTGCTTTTCAGCTATTGCTGGCTGACAGTACAGAGGTCGCCAAGTATATCCTTGTTTGTGGCAACTCATATTATAGAAAGTGTCCTAGATTTTCATATATTCATGGTCCGAAATGCTCACAGGTGGACGAGAGAGACAGGTGCAGCTCTTCTGGTAGGTAGAAGATAAACCCACCGTTCCTTCTCTTTCTACCAGCAGGCTGAGTTTGAGACAGAGAAGTCTTGTTTCATCCTGTGAGGTGAGCCAGCCCTTAGGGTCACGGGCTGAAGATACCGAAGTAGGTCCAGCTCTGGAGGGGAATGGGTTTGAACATGGCTGAGAGACAGGAGGAAACTTGGAGAAAGTCAATGAGAGGACACAGTAACAGCCTGGGTGAGTGTGTGGAGGGGCTGTCCTTGAAGACAGCCTGGGCTGCTCTCTAGCTGTGCTCTGGGGGCAGAGATCAACTAGAGTCAGTGTTTAACCCTCTCACCACTGTCTTCTAGTCCTTCCCCTCACGCACAGCTTAGGAAGAATCACTGTAGACAGCAATGAGGGAGAATTAGTCTGATGTAGTCTGGAGAAAATTTGTGTTCCACCCTATTTTCCATTGGCTTTTGAAAATCTTCAAGGCAAGATCAACAATGCATTCTTCCTAACATGATAGAGGAAATGGGTACCGTTAATGTCTTGTAAGGAGAAAGCCCATTTTGATTAAAAACAGAAGGACATTTGTGAGGGGGCACTGGCCGACTACAGACGAGCCAAGGAGTAGGAAACTTAACTGTGATAATGCTATTGAGCTTCTGAGAGGCACTCTTCAAGCTGTTAGCACAGACTCCATATATAAAAACACCCTGCTCTAGGGCGACCGAGAAAGGATGCTGGCACTTCCTATCGTCTGCGTTCTGTAGCAGGGAGGCATGAAAAGGGCAGTGAGTTTCCACAGAAGACCAGGCCAGTCTCAGATGTACAAATGTCAGTGGTCGTGGGTAGGTGGAGGCGCGAGGAGTCTTGTATGATTTGGTGGCCCTTTGAAGAGTGCCAGCTTGGGGGCTCATGTTTCCTCGCGCAGCCAAATCAGAATTTGAGATTTTAATCCCTTTGAACCAAACTAGGTATATTATGAGAATTAGACATTTGATCTCCTGGATTTTATCAGGTAATAGAAACTCTAGTCTTTCCTCAGCTTTGGCATAATCTGGATCCTGGCTGGCCTTAGATTGCATTTTTTTTTTTCCTGAAACAATTAGGTGGTACCATGCTGACTAGAAGTTGCTTCAGCTTCAGGGTCTTCACGAAGCCTGAAGAGCCCCTGCTGAACACAACAGTGTACCAATTAACTGGGCTACCTCCTACCTGTCCAGAGGGCCTGGCGTTGCCTTTGGAAGATGACTTTTGTTGTTGGCCATCCAGGCAGGCAGGCTGAGCCACTTGAATTATTTATGCTGTTTTGGGTAAGCATAAGCTGCTTATTCAGAATTCTAGGGCCTGGACTTGGGTGGGAATTCTTTGGTCAGCCCAGCTGCAGGCTTAGCATTAATTTGATTCTAATCCCTAGGACGGCCCCTCTGAACACCTGATTGCTTGTTTTCCACATCCACAAACACATGCTTAGTAATGCCCACCAGGCTCTAGCATTCAGCTTCTGGATTGTGCGTTTTGGATCGCTTGTCCACACCCAAGGTTCAGAAGATAGAGAGCTACATTCTGGAAGGTGTCCTTATATGTCACGCCTCTCTGGAGCATTGGGGTCACACAGATTAGATTTCCTTACCCAAGTGTCTGTACATGCATATATTCCCTCAAGCTTTCCTCATATACCCTTTTAAAGACAAATGGGATAGACTATTTAAAAAGCTTCGGGGATTGAAGTTCTGTATGCACCTGTAATAATAAAAATATTGAAGTTTTTTTCTCACTACTGTAGTTCGGTACCATTGACGTATTTCTCACTCTTGTGGTTTGGTACCACTTCTGTTCTGCCACTTGTGTGTAGGACGTGTACCACATAGGACAAATACCTGAGTGTTATGATTGAAGAGCTGATTTTCTGTATGCTCAGTGGGATGCACACTGTATATAAGCAGAACCAAAGTGAGGCCAAATAAAACTGGCTAAAAATCCCTATTAAGTCATGGTGCGTTGTGTGTCAGTAGAAGAGGGGGAAGGAAGTGAAGGGTCTTCTCGAGTGTCATGTTGAAGTATGCAGATTCTAATGTGTTTGTTGTTTTGTGAGTAAGGTAGGAAGGAGAGACAGTGAGTTAGGTTGTTAGGGGGTGAGCAGCAAAACTGTCTTAATACACTGAATTGGTAATGAATGCCAAGTTGCTGAGGTGCTCTGACGTTTTATTGCATGAGACTTTATAGGAACTGGAAGAACCCTGTTTTGGGCTTCTAGAAGTACATCAGGATGCAGAGATGTGGGAAGGGGACCATAGAGCCTATGCAAAGATAGGCAGTGTAGGATGTGTATATATCAACAGCACCCTATTTACCAGACGGTATCAGATCACCTGGAACTGTAGTTATAGACGGTTTGTGAGCCACCACGTGGGTACTGGGAATCAAACTTGGGTCCTCTGCAAGAACAACAGGTGCTCTTAACCACTTAGCCATCTCTCAAGCTCCATCCATAGTGTCTTTTGGTTGGTGGGTAAGAACGATTTCTCTGTCTTATGGGTCCCTTGGGGTTCCCTGAAGCTACCCTTGTATATGTACAGGAGACCACGTACACATTCTTTGTGGTCTGTGGAGGGGTGGTGGTTATGTACATCAATTCTCCTGGTTTTCGTGGTAGTGATAGTCTTGCTATTGAACCTAGGTCACAAAAGACCTGAATTTTGGAGCAGGGCACACACATGGGTTTATCAGACAGCATTGTGTGCTTGCGGGTTCAGGAATTGTGTAGCCATTGTGTATCTGACATAGAGCACACCTCTTGTGGTGGGCTAGGCATTGTGTAGCCATGTGTGTCTGATATGGAGCACACCTCTTGGAGTGTGTTTTTCCCCAACCATGCTTAGTTTCATCAGATGCTCTAAATATCAAATAGAGATGACTTAGTAGTTTAAGAAGAAGAGAATTAGCCACCAAGCACTGGTAAAACAAGGGTAACATATGCTTTTGAAGTGAAAAAGATGTTCAAGTTCAGAAATTATGCTATTGAGTCTATGAGCTTGATCCTGGTCTACACTACCTGGCTATGGATTTAGAGATGCTGGTTTTGAAAACAGGATTATGCTCGCCCAACCCTGAGAGTCTGTCTACTTGAAACTAACTGAACCAGCAGTATGGGTGACTCCAGTGATTGCCATAGCAAAGATCCAGAGTCCCTTGGAAAGAACGCCAGATTTAAACCACACAGTCAAAAGGAGTCTCTCTGGGGTAATTTTTGAGACAGGGTCTCACAGTGTGCTCAGTATTGCCAGGAACATGCTGTGTCACGCAGGCTGCTGGCCAACTGGTGATGTACCTGTGTCAGCTGCCTGAGAGCTAGGATCACAAGCATACTCTGCTGTGGCCAGTTCCTGGGAGTTTAGTTTTCCTCTCTGTGACAGGGTCTTTCTTGTTCTATCTACCAGGCGCCTCCTCAATTGTTACTCTTTTTAGTGGGTAGGAGGTTGTTTTCTTGAATGAGGGCAACCCAAGATGGTCCTGAATCTGCCATGTAGCTCAGTTTGGCTTTGAACTTGACCGCTCCGTCCAATTTGGAGATTTAAAAAAAAAAAGATTTCTATGTGTTTGTGTCTGGATATGGACATCTGAGTGCAGGTACCCCTAGAGGCCAGAAGCTGGTCTTGGATCCTGTGGAGTTAGAGTTACAAGCAGTTGTGAGCCTCCTGAGGTGGGTGCTGGGGGTCCAACTCAGGTCCTCTTGAGAGAGCATGCAATCTCTGAACTGCTGGACCAGCTTCTAGCCTCCAGTTTGTCTATTCTTGAAACACCTCTTACATGAATGACGTAGCTGATTTTTGGCACATCGTTGCCTTTTGGCTGTTTCTTAGATTTATATTCTCAAAGGCCAGTGTTCAGCTGTTTACTCTGGCCTGCATCACTCACATTTGTTGTGAAAGAAATTAGTGTGTGTGGGAATAGAAAATAGCCCCCTTGTGAAATATGCTTGAAGCAGGAGGTGTTTTGTCCTCAATTTGGCCACGATAAATTAAGAGGCATGGAAACCTTGGAGGGTGTTTTTAAGAGAAATGTGCCCTTAAGGGCTATCTTCTCCTAATGTCAAAATGAGAAAGAAGGCAAATGCCAGCATGTGACATGTAAAAAGAAAGAAATTTGGGATGAAAAGTGTGGGGTGCCTTTAAATGAGACCTAAGCAGGCCGATTAGCCCTGTATTTAATAGACCGTATGTAGGAAATGGTGTCCTAGGGATGGTTATTCTACAATTGAAAGCTGTTGGTCACCTTGCCTTTGTAGGCCCCAAAGACTGTGTAGATGACCGTGTGTCTCTGGTGGAGTTTCTGAGCTAGAGTGGCAGATGGACTAATGTGTCCTTGGAGGAAAGGGTGAAAACTGATACTTGCTCTTTAGAAAGACTTGTGGAACTAGTATTCTTTGGCCTTCAAAAGTGATTTTTAGGGCAGTTTTCTTTTGGGATGTGTGTGATTTTTAAGGTTAGCTTCGTGTTAGTCTGCGGTGTTGCGTGGACTGGATTGTCTGCTTGCTTTCCTTTTGGGGACACTGAGTGTGGTCTATATGTGAATGGCAATGGCAGGCTTATTTGCTTCTAGGAATGGGGTGGACAAAAGGGGCCTCTGTCTTAGCCACGTGTGCTCTGTCTGACGACTGGATAGAGTTCCTGTAGTGTATTGACAGGGGCCAGTGCCGTTTTCTGGGTCTCACAGTGAAGGGTTATAATAGCCAGATGGAGAGCCTGGTGTGTTTTAATACTCGTTCCTAAACTAGAATATTATTTACTTTATAAAAATGCTTGAATTTTCAGTTGTCCACACCTATGTAGTTGATATGTGTTTCCAGTTGTTGATATTATGAAACAAGAAAAGCAATTCATTTGGGATTGGAAGCATAACCAAATGGGAGAAATCTCTCATCTACTGAGAAGAAAACTGAAATTCTGAATTTTGACTGT
The DNA here is from genome assembly GCF_014885135.2 of Alexandromys fortis. Lineage (NCBI taxonomy): Eukaryota > Metazoa > Chordata > Mammalia > Rodentia > Cricetidae > Alexandromys > Alexandromys fortis. Next base: position 1,910,969 of record NW_026067917.1, on the reverse strand, counting down.
CCTACAGATTGAATGGTTCCCTCCCTCCCTCCCTCCCTCCCTCCCTCCCTCCCTCCCTCCCTCCCTCCCTGTGTTTGTGTGTTGCCACGGCACATGAGTGTAGATTTAATGCCCCTATTTTCCTCAGAAGTTGGGCTTCATGGGTAAAAAGTAGACTAAAGATAACAAGTAACACATGGACCTTGACAACGCTGAAATGTAATCAGAGGGAAGGGCTATTTAAAAGCAGTTTATATTTCCAAAAGGCTAGGAGGATTTTGAATGTTGTCATCAGAAAGAAATGATGAGTGTTTAAGGAGATCATATGTTTGTCCTGATTTGAACCTGTACAATATATACAATCTATTGAAACCCTCTACGGCTCCCTATAAATATGACAAGTTTTCATATCAATTTAAAATAAGCTGCTGATTGAAAAGCCCACCTTGAAGTCAGGGTCTGAGTGCTTTGGTACATTTAACATTGATTTCTGCCATGAGAAGAAGCCTGTATTTATTTATTTTTTAAATCAAATTAAACCAAGCTTCTTTTTCTTTTACATAATAAACAGTGGTGATTAAGTAAGACTAGAGCTTTAATGTAATAAAAACTGTTCTTTAATGTTAAAAAGTCTTTGGAGCCCTAAAATAACCCTTATCAGTCAGAGCCTTTCATCTGCTTTCCCAGTCCTGAATTGTCCTTCGCTTAATTGACAATACCGTGTCTTTGCTGCAGTACCTGGTGGGTGATGGGCGTCCATCCTTTCTCCACCGCCTGACCTGAGAAGTGTCAGGGCACACCCTCCTAACGAGGCTGCCATAGTGATCCTAGCTGGTGAGTTCTCACTGGCATCCTGGGGGACCAACTGTGGCTCTCCTGACCTGAGATGGTGGTGCGTATCAGCATTTGTGTCTTCTGAGCCCCTTGTAAGATGCAGAGAAGTGGCAGGAGGTGACAGTGGGTACACCATCCATCCATTTTGGTCATGGGTTTGTTTGTTGTTTTGAACTAAGATCTCCCTGTAGAGTCTAGGTTGTCTTCAAAGCTGTGATCGTCCTTTCCGGGGGACTACAGGTGTGCACCTTCACATCTGGGGAAGCCTCAGTGATGCCCTTGTGTAATGTGCAAGTATGAGCCTGGGGCTCTTTTTTGTTTTATATATTGATTGATTGATTGAGGCAGGGTCTCATATAGCCCAGTCTGTCCTCGGACTGGGGCTGAGGCTGGTGTTTTAATCAGGCAGGTGGTCCTTTCTACGGGGCACATCTAAGAAAAGCTACAGAGAGTGTACGGACTTGAGAGACCTGAGTCAGCCTGCCTTAATCTAAAGTTAAGAGTCAGGACTTTTTGCTCTGGCTAGCTGCGTGCATGTGGGAAGACACAAGAGAGAACTTTGTTAAAGGAACATGCTGTGACTTCATGCTTGCAACAGATCTTGGTTTTCAGTCTGGTCTGTAACTGTGAACTCATCCTGCTCCTTGAAAAACAGCCGCTGATAAGGGCAGGGAACAGAAGGCTTTGCTGGATCATAGGTGTCAGGGATCCTTCGCTGGGCCTTGGAGGAAAAGTTGTGTTTTCTTGGAATGTGGAATTGAGGTGTCTCCTCAGGGCTCATTCTTGAGGGATGAGTTGGTTTCAGAAGTTGTTCTAGATGTATATCTTGTGGCTTATAAAGATGACCATGGTTACAAAATAAAGCAGGACAGCGTGTTCCTGTATGTGCTGTGTCTCTGTACCTAAGAGTCGGTGTCAGAAAACAGGTGAAATCGACAATATTTTCTTCTGAGAGTGTTCATTAACTTGTTCACACTGTAACAACTAGGAGAATGTTAAGAAGAACCTTACTATCAAAAGATTTTAAATTCCTATTTATGACTGAAATATGACTAAATGTTGTGGTTAAAGTTTAAACCTGCACTAACTGTAGCAATCTAAGAAAAACTTCCTCCACTCTGACATTTTTAAGGAGGGGTGTGTGAAAAAGGCAAGATTCTCTTGGTATGACTTGGAAATATGAGCTTGGAGCTCTCTTGTTTTATCTATCATCTGTCTCTCTGTGTCTCAGCTATCTATCCATCCATCTCTCTATCTTTCTATCTCTATCTGTCTGTCTGTCTGTATCTATCTATCTATCTATCATCTATCTACCTATCTATCATCTATCTACCTATCTATCATCTATCTATCTATCTATCTATCTATCTATCTATCTATCTATCTACCTATCTACCTATCTACCTATCTATCTATGGTCAAGCATAGCCCAGTCTGGCCTTAGCCTTGACTAACTGGCTCTCAGGCTGGTGTTACAACGAGGAACGTCTATAGACTGCCTAATATATACAGACTACCAATTGAGATGATAAGCCGTGGGATATTAGAACTGGAATTGAATTGTTTCTTTGACCCACTATACTCAGAAAGTAAAGCATCTTAATCTTAATATTTGTTGAGTTTTATGATGTAGCTGAAAATTAATATTTACACACACAGGGGCTTTATAGAGAGAGAAGGGTCTACTATATGGTAGTGATAGATTTTTTATTTTTAAAAATTTTTTAAATTTTTTTTTTTAAAGACAGGGTTTTTCAGTGTAACAGCCTTGGCTAACTTGGAACTGACTCTAAACCTGACTGATCTCGAACTCACAGAAATCCACTTGCCTCCGCCTCCCAGGATTAAAGGCATATCCCCCCCCCCCTCCCAACCTGGTGACAGATTTGGAAGCAGAGGTGTGGTTGTAACTGAGTTCAGTCAGTGACTCGGCTCTTGTGGAAGTGCAGTCAGAGGAGATCTGCCTCAGCAAGCGGCTCATCATGGAACCTTGCAGGCCAGTTTGAAGTGAGTGAGGACTAGGTACTGAAAGTGAGAGAACTTGCCCCTGGGTTTCCTGTGGTGCTCTTATTGTATTACTCTGTAGCTAGGGATTTTCTGTGTTCAATGTCAGTTGTGGAGGATTTCTGCAAAGGGGGTATGTGGGATTGTAGGGTAAGCAATGGATGCAGTTTTGGAACCTGAAAGAGGGAAGGAAAAAAGCTCCTTTGCTTGCATGTTTTTTTTTTGTTTCCTTCCTTCCTTCCTTCCTTCCTTCCTTCCTTCCTTCCTTCCTTCCTTCCTTCCTTCCTTCCTTCCTTCCTTCCTTCGAGACACTTTTTCTCTGTGGTTTTGGAGCCTGTCCTGGAACTAGCTCGGTAGACCAGGCTGGTCTCGAACTCACAGAGATCCTCCTGCCTCTGCCTCCCGAGTGCTGGGATTAAAGCGTGCGCCACCACCGCCCAGCACTTACTTGCTTTATCTCCCCACTATCATCAGTTTCCCCAGAGACTGACTGCTCAGTTGTTTGTCTGTAGCCTATGGACTCTCTCTGGCATCCTTGCTGGAATCAGTGGGTGACATCTAAGAACTTGACCTTTGTTGTATGGACAGTGACACATCCGTGATAAAAAACAAAAAACAAAATACATTGGTTCTCGAACTTTTGTGTATCACTGTCTGGAGGGCTTGTTAAGATAAGAACTGAGAGGCAGGGGCTGCTGTCCCAACTAAGGAGGTTAATGGCAGGAGGATCTTGAGTTTGAAGCCTTTTTGTGCTATATAGCCGGGAACTTGTCTCAAACACAAACAATGGTAATCCCCTCTTTCCCCCAAATAAAAACATCTGACAACAAAACCCCTCAAGTTGTTTGGTCTACTCGCAGGGGTTGTGATCTAGTTGGTCTGGCGGGAAGCCTCACAACTTGCCACCCTTACTCTCAGGGGTTATCCGTAGAGAACCTGGTCCTTGGGAGTAATCTCCTAGGCTGCATTTGAAGCAGGCAGAGGGTGAGCATGCAGGAGAAAGAGCTTGGAAGCAGTCACTGTTTCGGTTGAGGGTGAATTCTTTGAATGGATGGAGACATGCTTAGTGGCACTCAGGAGTCTGAAGTTTACAAGTTTAAAGGCCTGTGCTATGTAGTGTGGCCCTGTTTTCAACAGAGCAGCCACAAAAATGATATGGAAGGTCAGGAAAGTGGGTCTTGTTTGAGAGCTCCTTAAAGAGATGGTGTTTGAGCTGCTAGAAATGCAGCAGAAGCGACCCTCCGGTGTCTCGCACGGGCAAGCAGGAGGATGTTGGTTCCGGCCACTGGAGTAGGAAGCACCCAAACAGTGGTCAGGTTCTCTGTGATGGCTCATAATAATATTGTATTGTATGCTTTTGACACGTCTAGCACAGTTGTTGGGATATTGATTTGTATCAGTCAGTTTCCTATTGCCATGCCAAAATATCAACTTAATAGGAAAAGGAAAGTTAACTTAAGCTCCTTGTTTCAGGGGTCTCAATCCAGTCCGTGGTACCTTGACCTTTGTTTTGAGCCCTGTTATAATGCAGAACGTCATGGTAGTAGATAGAGGAAAACTGCCCACCTCATGGTGTCCAGAAAACAAAATGAGTCAACAGGGGGCCCGGGTCTTAATATTATCTTCAACTGCTCACCCAACTTCCTCCTAAAGGTTCCCTCATCTTCCATTAGTACCAGTTTAGCCAAGTAAACCTGGGGCTTTGGGGGGACATTCAAGATCCCAGTTATAACACTGGCCTTCAGCAAAGCGGCAAGTGAATCTGCTGATTTTACTTTGCCAGCTATCATCAGAGGGTTGGGAGGGGCAGCATGGGAAAAGCAGCAGAATATGCGGTACCATCGCAGGGCATGGAAGTTCATCTGTGCTCAGGGCGTGGTCCAGTGTGCTTTCACTCAGTGCTGAGTCAGCCTGGTTAGGGCCAGGCTCTGGGCTAGACACTGAGCTCACCCGTGGGGGAGAGTTTTCAGTGGCTTGGAAGAAGCAGAAGTCAGACAGGCAGTGGGTTTCGGAGTGAGAGGCTAGAAACTATGTCCTGGGGTTGCCAGGGTGAGCCACCACCTCCAGCCTTTTACAGTTGCGGGAGTTGGCAGTCCTCATGCTTGTGTGGGAGTGATTTCATCATTGCCAACCTTATTTTAGGGATCATATGGCTAGGCAGTGCATGGCTAGGCAGTGGCTACATTCACTCAACTGGAGAGTCTCCAAAACTACATTCTAACTACTATCACATTTTAAGCAAATCATGAAGGTATTTTTAATATTCAGAAAGGCCACCTAATAAGTGTTTCTTGAGTAAGTAGTGCTATTTCACTGGCAATTAGTTATAGAAAGGTCTTTCTCAAGTGAAGATATCAAAGTGTCTCCAGGTGAAATGACATGCTGACTGAGATTCTTTTTTGACTGCTGCGTGATGAAGGGAAGATGAGGCAAAAGCACAAAGTACTGGTGATGATTGAAAATGCATGCAGGTATAGGATACTATTGAAAATACATGCCGGTATAGGATACTATTGAAAATGCATGCAGGTATAGGATACTATTAAAATGCATGCAGGTGTAGGATACTATTAAAATGCATGCAGGTGTAGGATACTATTAAAATGCATGCAGGTGTAGGATACTATTGAAAATGCATGCAGGTGTAGGATACTATTAAAATGTATGCAGGTGTAGGATACTATTGAAAATGCATGCAGGTGTAGGATACTATTGAAAATACATGCCGGTATAAGATACTATTGAAAATGCATGCAGGTATAGGATACTATTGAAAATGCATGCAGGTGTAGGATACTATTAAAATGTATGCAGATATAGAATGCTACTGAAAATGCATCAGGTATAGGATACTATTGAAAATGCATGCAGGATAGAATGCTATTGAAAGTGCATGCAGGTATAGGATACTTGAAAGTGCATGCAGGTATAGAATACTATTCACTCTGCTTTTGTGCTTGCTAGAAATCTTAGGTATTAAAAAAAAACACGCTCTTAGAAAAATTAAATGTAGCATTTTGTGAAGTGCTAGGTAGATAGTTGAAGCTGAAAATGAAAGTAGTTGATTTTTACTCTAGGGAAATCACCACTAGAGATTTTAATTTAACTGTCAATGTACAATATGCGGAAGAATAGCAAATGCTGAACTGTTGTGGATTCGCCACTCTTCATGAGGAGGAACTGACAGACAGACCAGGAACTTCTATGTGTGTCGCATTAATGTCAGGGAAATATGCCCTGGCCAATTTCCTCTCATTCAAGCCTTCCCAATATAACCTGTCTCCGTCCTGATGTGCCAAAGCATTCTTAGATTTGAATACAAGAAAGTTATAAACATTTTAATAAAAAAGCTACAGTAAGAGGTGAAGACATGGCAATGGTGTTCGTGGGCAACTTTGGCTCTCCTGGGTACTGAATTTAGTTTTTTGTTTTTTGTTCTTTTTTTGTTTGAAGTGTAGAAATGGTATTCAGCGTGAATGAGATGAAAAGTACATTTCTCAGTCTTGTATAGATAGCTACATGAGATTTTATGTTTCCCTTTGAGACAAGAGTAGTCCAGACTGACCTCAAATTCTCAACCCTTTCACCACCCACTGCATCTCCTGCTCTTGGCCCTTGGAGAGCCCCTGCAGCATGGGATTGTTAAATGTTTTTTAGCTACACACACACACACACACACACACACACACACACACACACACACACACACACCAGAATGAGAGACCAAGACAGAGAGACTCATACTTAAACTGCTAAAAGGCCTGTGGAAGCCTCAGATGTCTTTGGGTAGGATGGTATTCTGCACTCAAGACTAGCACAGTGGAACTCACGAGATCAGAGGAGTCGCATGTTTCTCTTGTAAATACTTCTGTGCCTCGAAGCTGCTCAGTCTGAAAGGTGAGATTTTTATAATGTGATAGCCCCTTAGATTAGTGAAATTTAAACTCGGCTTCTGTGTCTTTACTTGCAGGACTAGACTCTGAAAGCCTGAGGCTATAAGATTTTGTTTTGTTCCTTGGGGACTTTCCTCCCATTGAATGAATTTATGCAGACCTCATTAATAGTGGAAACCCGCATTTTCCCCCTGAAAGCCTGTTGCTTCTCTGGCAGGGCTGTGGTCCTCCTACCCTAGTGTAGAAGTCAAGGTTTTCACAGTAAATGCCCCTCTTAAAAACCCATGCTGCTGGCTAGCTTTGAAGTTCCTGTTATTGACGCTGAACCCTGGAGTTGAAGAAATGGTTTTCTACTTCGAAGCCCATTGCCCCTGATTGGTACAAGCAAGTTTATATGGGAGCTGTGACTTTACAAAGAAAGGTAGTTACTAAATTATTCAGAAGCTTTTCTTTTAACTTAGAAAAAAAATAAAATGTTTATCTGTTCCGATGCTAGACCTGTTTGCTAAAGTACCAGCGTGGTCACTTGTTTGGTGGGTCACATCTTCTTCCCGAGTTCCTACAGTGATGGGGAGAGTTATCACCATGTTTGCACATCATTGCCATCGTGACCTTTTTATTCTAACAGACTGCCAGAGTAGCAGCCACATCCTGCTGCACTATCCACTGTCCTTCTCTGCCCCCTCCTCTTGTCTGGACCCCATAGCTGTGACTCCCTCTCTGGTAACTATGTAAAAATAATCACATTAAAAAAATGCTTCCCAGGAGTTTCTGTTAATAAGTACTTAAATAATAAAGTGGATTTTAATATTTATATTAGTAAAATCAATTAAGTAGATACATTCTGGAGAAAGGTACGTACACGTCAAAACCAAAGGCCTGAAACCTCTATTCATCAGAACTTGTAAATAACTCATGGTGTTTCTTTTCTTAATGTGATGATGCAGACACAAAATAGCTGGAATAAAAAGTCTCAACCCATCGGCACGGCTTGCGTTTTGGATAACACAGTGAGGTAAAGGCGCAGGCAGCTTCCTTATTGCCTGCTGCGGTGCTCCACAGTGGAGTGAGCTGGCAGTACCTGAAGGTGTCTGAACTTTTCGTCTGATTTTCATATATTATAATTACAATAGATAAAACCTGTTAAACATTTGGGGGTATGTTTCAGGAATAAAATTTAAAAGCATTTCTGTATTCAACTAGGTTAATTATTCTAAAAAGTATTCTTACAATTCTTCTTTTTTAAAAAAAGGCACGGTTAGTAACCAGGGTACCTGACAGCAGACACAGAGGGGAGGTCAGCTCTGGCTCACTCTCCTCAGCCAGGTCTCTGGCTGCCTGTCTTTCATTCTCCCTATTCTTCGCTCTCCCCACTCCCCCAGAAATCTCATCACTAGCCTCTGGCTCAACCACTCTTTCAGATTCACTTGGCCTTGTCGTCTTTAAAGATGAGACAAGAGCGTGTGTGTGCACTGTGTGCCCGTGGCCCACAGTTATGGTCTCAGCACGGCTTCCCGAGTGTGGCTGGCCACTCGGCCACCATTTCCTGTCCACATTCTCACCCAGCCCGGACGCTTTCATTCCGTCCTGTAAGCTGTGTCGTACAAAATGTTCTGGGGCTTGAAAACTAAAGTTTGAAAGCCAAGGGCTCCTAGAACTGCTAAGATGCTGGGCCTTCCCCTGTGTTCTGTTGGAGGTGCTAATTTTGAACTTGTGGCCCTTTGCTTTGCTTTAGGAATTTTAAGAAGTATTGTTCCAACATAGACTAGGTGTGTGTCTGAGCTGGAGTCTCTCACAGTTGGGCAGTTGGTCAGCCCCTGCTTATTGCATGCAGTGAGCTAAATCTTTAATGTATGTTAATGTATTTAATTACTACCTGATTAAAGCAGGTACTGACCCCAGTAGGCTGGGGCATAGGATTCTGTCGTTTTGAAATGGCAGAGCCAGTGAAGTTCACGGCCTGCCCCAGAGTTCACACAGCCAGCTGTTGGAGCAAGCCACCTGTCAGTTACATTCACTGGTTCACCTTTTCGGTTTGGGGAGGAATGTGACCTCACCATATGGATAACTAGGACCTTATGGGGTAAATTGGGAGTGGGTAACATGAAGATTGGAACAGGAGAGAAAGGACCACTAGTGGAGAAAAGAGAGGAGACAGGCCCCAAATCCCCAAGCCCCAAAGGACTCTGGCCCGCAGGCTCCCTGGCCTTGACCGTCAGCGATTGGAGAGATTCATTTGTATGCCTGTGTGGTGTTCCACAATACCCACAGTCACCCTGACCTAATTGTCTGGCTGCCTTCACTCTTCGTTCCAAAGTGACTGCGTTTGTGGCTTTGGTCACTGGAGACCCTCTATCAGACTCTTTCTCCGCTCCCTGTTCCTGAAACCCCCTCGAGGGGCCACAGGACAGATTCCGAGGGACTTCTGGGTTGATTGCTTTAGAGTTTCTGGAATACGGCTTAGTGAGAGGCTGTGCCAACAGCAAGGCCTGTGTGCTCTCCTGTCTTCATTACCATCTCCTAGCAAAGCCTGCCTGCTTCCTGTCACATGCAGTTTCCCTCCAGGAATCCCCACTGGAGGGCTAATCAGGGCTGCCACTTTTTCTGGCAGAAACCACAGTTGGCTGAAGGAGCAAAATCTTACTAAATTTTATTTATAAACAAATAAATGTGGTTAGCTAGAAATCTGGTGTCCAGCCTCCCATCTTAAAGCAAAACAAGAAACACCCTTGCAATGGGACAAAGGTGGCGCTCAGATGATTCCCTTAAAGACCTACTGGGATATATTCTTTCCCCCTCCGAGAGGGGCTGGATGGGAAAGACAGCATGTCCCTCCACACAGTGGAGGAGGCTCCCTGGCCTCTCTTTGTCCAAGGCCACAGGAGGAGGTGGCATCCTGCCAGGGGAGCTGCAGAGACCGGTTAATCTCATGCAATGATTGGTTCTTCAGCATCACAGCCAAGAGTATACCGAGTTTAGCCTCAGCATGGTGCTGTGTTAGATGGAAACCTTGGCTGAAAGGTCAGGAGTGGCTTGGGGGTGACTGCTGACCCTGCGTGATGATTGGCAGATTCCTTAATTCGGAGCCATGGACTAAGAAATAACTTTGGCCCACATGTTAAAAAGAGCTGGCTGTGTGAGATGGGCTGTGCGAGGGGGAGAGCGAAATGCTCAGCCCTGGTGCTGGGGACTGTGGGGGTGGGATGTCCAACCAGTGTGTGCATGGTGGGGTTGTCTTTCTCCTCCCCTGCTCTCTCCGCCACCTCCCCCTCTTCTGCTTCTTTTGTTTCTCCCCAGAAGAAACAAAGGGAGCTAAACTTTAACTCCTGGTTTGGCGGCTGGGTTAGCAGCTCTCTGGGAAGACTGAGCGGGTGAGTTAGGAGTGGGGAAGTAGAGAGGTGAACTGTTGACAGAAGGTGTGTCCCAGACTGTCCGCTGTGCTGGAGGCCGTGTGTGCAGAGTGCTGAAAGGGAGTCAGCTTACCAGAAAGACAGGGGAAACAACATGCCCCCAAATGTGCCTCTGTGTAACCTAGAACTTTGTTTCCTAAACAAGAAAAAGCTGAAATGGTAAATACTTTATAAAGCCTCAATAGCTTGGATGCCAAAATGTGGAGTAAACAAATGGTATTATGTATGTATGCATGTGTACATTTCTACACGCATGTGCACAGTTGGGAGATGCAGTAACATGATAATGATGGCCAATTTCCATTCTTTTGTTCATCGTTTTGTCTGCTGTACCCTAGCTCAGCCTGTAGACTTAGTAGCTCCCAGAGACAAGTGAAAATCTCACACATCAAGCTGGAAATAGCTTTTGTGTGGTGTGACGCTGCAGTTGAGAAAGCTGTTAAACTCCCCAGCTGAATCACTGGTGTCAGATTGGGTATAAAAAGCACAGGATTGGTTCATCTCCCACTAAGACTCAGGAAGGGTGTTGACTGTCTTCCCTTAACCCTTCCGCCTCCCTAGAATGGGGCCGTCTGGGGGTGGCGGTGGGAGTGGGGGGGTTGGTTTCCAGGAGCACTTCATCAAGTTCCAGCTTTATTTCCAAGGACCCTGGAGGGCCCAGAAGCTGTTCCTGGCATTGAGTGCATTAGAGGGCGGGCCCAAGGGCAGTGGGCACAAAGGGAAGGGCACCACCTTGGCTGTGTGTAGAAGGAGTCTTCAGGAGATGCTGCTTCAAATGTGACAAGAAGCATGCCCAGGCCTTTCTGGACCCCACTCCACAGGGAAGTCCCCCAAGGTTTAAATCCTGTCTCAGAGCTTTTACTGTCCACGGAACCCTGGACTTAGGAGGCCACTCTCCCGTGTGGAAGGGAGAGAAGGGAGGGTGAGGGGAAGCCCAGCACCAGAGAACAGAGAACATGAAGCAGAAGAGAAAGTGCTCTCAGGAGTGTGGGGGTGGGAGCTAGCTACCTAAAAGACCAAGGGAACTGGGCAGGAGGGAGACAGCGAACATGCAAGGAAGTAGAAGCAAATCCCATGAATGCTTTTGAAGGAAGGGAGGGTGCTAACCAAACAAATAAGGAGAGAACCAGGAGAAGGTGTCTGGACAGAAGCCGGCCTGAGGTGCCCACTATGCAGCCTGTGTCTCATACCAGTTTGTGTTCCAGGGTGATGGCCGCAGAGTTCCACCACAGAGCGTACAGAGTGGTGCCTCTGAACGCAAAGGCAGAAGGGAAGCATTGGGGGCAAGAGTGACTTCGAGTTTTCCCTTCCCATCTCCTGAAAATTGTTTCCTGGGCATTTTCTTGGCCACTCTGGATTTTCCTGTGGCTGCTTGCTAAATAACGAATAGTGTAAGGTTGGATGTTGAAGTAAAACTTTCTATGCCTTTGCTATTTAACTCAATATGGTATATAGTGGTGAAATTTGGCGTACAAGCAGCCCTGTCCAGTTCAACTTCCGGCGATGGAAACCATGCTTATGAGCATGGTTCCGTCAAGCATGAGATTGCCCTGGGTGACCCTTGAACCTTTAGTTCTGTGCCTAGGAACTAAATTCAGTTTTGTTTGGTTCAAATATAAGTTGGTACCTGGCTGAGAAAAGGTAAAGCATTATCACTGAGTGGTGGGCAGCATAGTCCAGGGCTTCTGGATATCAGTGCACACTGGAATTAAAGTGGGGGTTAAAAAACAAACATCAGCTTGGCTGCAGCTTGCAGACTTCATTGGCAGTGTTGATGCCATCCATAGACTTTTACAGAGCTGAGGTGATCGTAGCAAATTTGGGAACAAATCTGTGATTGTATCCATGTATTTGTCAGAGACCCACTCACCTGCTGTTTGTATCACATACCGGCTAGGAATGCGTATACTTAGAGAAGGAATAAATGGCACCTTGTTTTCTAGGTTCCTATGACTTTACATATATTTTATTATTTGACCACACTCCCTGCGTTATTAGAGGGAGCAAGAACAACCCATTTGGCTAATAAAAAGAAATTCAAAGGCTAATTGAGTTACTAAAGGTTACGCTACTGGGGGTGTTGGAGGCTTGTCTTGAACCAGAATCTCTTGTTTCTGCCACCACATAAACAGAGAAATAGAGTATCCAGCTTCCTCCAATTCGTGGCTTGTTTTTTCGCTCTTCATAATAGAGCCCTTGTGCTTGGATTTATAAAGAATGTTTCTTTTGATTTTGGGGGGGGGGATCTCGTTAACAATCAAACGTTTGTAGTCCAGCAGATTCACGGGCCTCTAAAGAGTGCTGCTCTGGGTAGTGGGGGATCTTTGCTCTTTTCCTGATATAACACATGATCTTGGTGACTGTGCGTTACCACTTTTTGCACATCAGATTCCGACTCAAAGGTTGGCAAACTTGCCTGCCCTGTAAACTCAAGGATTGATGTGTGTGTGGGTGGGGGGTGTTGTCATTGTCCCGGGAAACAGAGCAGCATTGATCCCTCTGCAAATTTTCCTTGCCCCTGAGATACTAATGAAAGTATTGCTTTTTTTTTCTTGTCCCTCCTTAAATAACAGTTTTCAATATTGAGTACTTCCCATATGCCAGACATGAATTAACCCAACCCTTTCAGCAGTCCTGAGAGATAGGCCTGTCTCACTAAAGACCCAAGGTCAGTGAGTTACTGAAGGCCACACATCCTATTAGACTGAGAATTGTGGTTAGAACCAAGGCCTTTTCCTCCAAGGTCTTGGTAATGCCCGCTTCTGAAACCAAACCGTACAGCAAAGACTGAGTGTAGTGTGCCTCTCTGTAGGGTGCTTCTTGTAGTTTCTGCTGCTCATCGCCCACGGAAGTCAGAGGGGCTTTGGGAGCAGGGGAATGGGAGTAGGCTAAGAACTTTTCCAGCTGGGCTGTGGTGGCGCACGCCTTTAATCCTAGCTCTTGGGAAGCAGGTGCAGGCAGATCTCTGTGAGTTCGAGGCCAGCCTGGCCTACAAGAGCTAATCCCAGGAGAGTCAGAACTGTTATACAGAGAAACCCTGTCTTAAAAAAAACCAAAACCAACCAACCAAACAAACAAACAGAACTTTTCCAATATGGATGGGATGATTTTGAAGACAAAGCCACCCCATACAAAGGCATGGAGGTATAAAATGGTATAATGTGTTGGGGAATCCATAAAAACTGTGTGTGTGTGTGTGTGTGTGTGTGTGTGTGTGTTGTGGACAATAGATGTAGAAGAGCTAAGAGCAGGGAGGTAAAACTGGCCAGAGTTGAGAATACTTTGCTGAGATGTTTTTAGGTCAGCGGGACTTATTGGGCAAAGAAGAAAGACAGTATGGGCATATGGGAAGGACCCTGTAGAGGTGGGAAGGCTATGGCCCTTTTAGTGTGTGTATGTGCTTTAATTTTTGTATATGTACGTACATAGTGTGCGTGCACGTGCTGTGGTGTGCACAGAGTCAGAGGACAGCTTAGTAGAACTGGTTCTCTCCTCCCAACTTCTCGTGGGTTCCAAGGATCCAGCTCAGGTGCTCAGGTCACCAGGTTTGCATGGCAATACCTTTACCCCCTGAGTCACCTTGCCAGCCCCTGCTTTGGATTCTTTTGTTTTTGAGACCAGGTCTCAAACATCCTAGGCTGACTTCCCGATCCTCTTGCCTCTACTTCTGAAGTGCAACTATGCTCAGTCCCCATTCAACAGATGTAGCTTTCAGATGTGAGTCCACGTACGGAGCTGTCTTTCAGTTGGCTTTGCTGCTGTTTCTTTAAGAATTTGTTGCTCTTCAGCTCCAGGAATGATTCCAGATTGTGCCAGTGGGCCCATTCTCGCCCTGCCCAAGCTAAGCTGTTGGCATGAATGGAGAACAGAAGGCTGAGAATCACACGCAGAAAGCCTTGCTTTTCTCCATGGGAGAATGACATTAAGGTACACGAGTGGCCCTGTACCCAGAGCAAGGAGAAGCCTTCCTTCGAGTTTCCTTTCTGTGGGGTGAACACGCCAGTATGACAGTGACATTAGCCCTAATGGAGGCATCAGTTCGTGGTGGAGATAGCAAGCCTGCTGAGTGGAGAGCAGTTTGTTATTTTCGAGAAGTGATTGCATGTTGAGGGGAAAAAAAAGCATTGGACGAGACTTGGGAAATGTGAGGTCTGATTTCTGCTGCACCCTAACTAACGACATGACCACAGCCTTTTCGAAACTTCATTTCCTAAACAGGCTGGCAGGGCAAGTGGTGTTGGGACACTCCAAAGAATGTCCATGTGGGCTGGTGGACACAGAACATTTCATGGGGGCTCAGAACCCCATGACCAGGGACTGCTCAGTAGACATGTGAAATCCTTTTATTGGGAGGTCCCAGGGAGGGACATCCCTGAAGGAAGAGCTTCCTTTGCTGTTCAGTGAGCCACTGTAATGCAGCTCACTGTCTTACCTAGAGGAAAACGTTTCTGCTAGAACCAGACATTCCTCTTTGGTTTATTTCTTTTCTTTAAGGCTTTTCTTAGCTGATTTCTTGCAAGTGTATGGCATTCTCTTCTTGGTCCCCTTACTCCTTCTAGGTACCATTTCAGTGCCCCGATTGATGAATGGGTACACTCTGGGCCACTTTGGGCTTGAGTAATCAGTCAGGCGGCCTGACTTGGTGCTTGGCCTGAAGAGGACTTGAGCTGAAGCTGTGCCATTCAAAGTGTGTGACCTCCTTTTCTCGTTCCTAAAATGACTTAGGTTTTCCTCGACGTTGCGGGGAGGGAGAAGGCAGCATTATACGTAGCCCCTTAAATGTGGCATTCCGCTTGCTGTCTCCAAAGCATTGTGATTCTCAGGAGTAGATATCTCTCTGGACTTTGCAGAGTAAATTTTCTTTGTTCTCTCTGCTCCATTCCAAGGGCAATGGTAACCTCCTTAATCCCCAAGAAGAACCGTAAGTCTGAGGCCAGTGATAGTATTCACAAGTGGGGTTTTGGTTGATGCTCCAAGATGCTGCGCCTTTACCAGGATGTCAGGCTTCACAGATTTTTCCTTGCTGTTTTGGTGTTATGGGTGTGGGCACACATGTGTGCGTGATTGTATGTGGGAGACATCAAAGGACAACCTCAGGCATTCTTCTGATATCGTCTGACTTTTTTTTTTTAATTTTTTTTTTTTTGACAGAGGGTATCTCATTGGCTTGGAACGTCTTCAAGCAGGCTAGGCTATGGCTGGCCACAGAGCCTTCTGTCTCTGCCTTCTTGGCTTCTTGATTACAAATGCGTGTGTCACTACGCCTGGCTTTTTATGCGAGTTCTGGGGAATTCAAACTTATCTCCTCACTTTACCCCTAAGCCATCTCTTTAACGCTGTGGGCTGAAGTTTTGACACGGTGGTGGATGTTCTCGCTTCTCCCTTCCGTTGCAGAAGCCTCATTTCAGGCCAGAGGGGCTGGAGGCGGGCAATAAGGCAAGCCCCGGTGTTCTTGGCTTCATCCCCTTGGACTGATGCTGCTGTACCTTAACCCTTGAGTAAGCCCAGTGCCCAAGCACAGTTCCAGCAAGAATCTCTTTCTTGCTGATCTAAAGGCCAAAAAAAAAAAAAAAAAAAGCCAAACCAAAACCTAATAGAGTCAGAATCACCAATCCTGCTTTGTTCCCCAGAAACTCCTCCACCTCCTTCTGTTTTGGAAGTCCAAGCATGTTTCCTCTACGTGCTGAACCTGTTTAGTAGTAATTCTTGATGAGTTGCCATTCTTTTGGCAAACTGAAATGAAGTAGAGATCTCAAAATAGATGTAACCAGACCCCTAGACTTAATAAATACCATCTGGATGTATACTAGGAATTTGGTTCATCCTGTTTGGTAAGTCGCTCTCTTGCCTCTTCTGAGGTCGCTGCTTCTTTGAGATGAAGGGGAACAGCTTGTCTTCTGGATGCTGCTGCCTCCTCCAACAACTCAAGGCCCTGGATTCTTTTTTCTTTTTTTTTTTCCTCTACAGCTGTGTATCCTGCTTGGATAGGAGGTGCTGTTCTTTAGAACCTCACGTGTGTGTGTGTGTGTGTGTGTGTGTGTGTGTGTGTATTCTTTTGTGAGGATGTCCATGTGCAGGTGAATTTGCTTGATTTTTACAATGTATACAGAGCATGGGCGTGTGGGTGAGTTTTGGTGAGTGGCACTTCTTGCTTTTCGAAACAGCCTGGTCAGCTGCAGGTACAAGCTAGCTGCTTTGTTTATTCAACGCTTGCTGTGTGCCCGCCACCGCATAGTTATACCTGGGTTTACTCACTTCATTAGTGGTTATAATAATCTGGTGTTGTGGGTACCATTATGCAGTTTGTTTGCTTTGAGACTGGTTCTTGCTCCATAGCCCATGCTGGCCAAATATTTGTGGCAATCCTTCTGCCTCAACTTCTCAAGTGCTGGCATTTGTAGGCGTGAGCTACCATGGCTGGCTGGGTGCTGTGAGGATCACTGTTGGATCCGTGAAGAAGCTAGAGTAGAGCAAGGCAGAGTTACTTGGTAATGAGGAGAGAGAGGCTCCAGGTTCCTCCCAGGCCCTTGGACTCCTGATCCTTGGACTGGGCTCCTTCAGATGCCAGGCTAAGTCCCGGTCCTTGGAGTTGAGAACTCTTTCTTATTACCTGCTGGAAGGTCTGGTTAAGAAGCAGATTAACCTGATACAGGATGAGATCCCTGCCTCTTTTGTTTGTTTGTTTTGTTTGCTGAGACAGGGTTTCTCTGTGTAACAGCCCTAGCTGTCCTGGAACTAGCTCAGTAAGCCAGACCAGCTCTGAACTCACAGAGATCCACCTGCTTCTGCCTTCCCAGCGATGGATTAAAGGTGTGTGCCATCACGGCCTGGTTGAGA
>NW_026067917.1:1855810-1893643 GCF_014885135.2 Alexandromys fortis | reverse complement strand
TTTTTTTTGTAACCTTGGGATAACCTGAGAGTATAAACTCATATTTTAATTATGTATTTTCTGAGATCTAAATACAAATCAAATTCCATTTGACAGAATTTAGCATGTGCCGTGAGTGTAAAATACAATTTTTAAAACTGTATTTTTCCTGTTATTTAATTGATAATTTTAAGTTTGTTACATGTTAAATTATATGCTGTATTATTGTTTTTTTTTTTTTTTTTGGTGTGTGTGTGTGATGAGACCCATAGCTTGGGTTACGTGCATGTGAGGCAAGCACTCTACCACGGAGTTACATCCCAGATAATACCTTATTTAAACAAATGTATCTAACTATCGGAAATCAGATTTTTCTCAGAACCCCCTCCCCCAGACAGGCTTTCTTTGTGTTGCGCTGGCTGGAACTCGCTCTGTAGACCAGGCTGTTCCTGAACTTACAGAGATCTGCCTGCCTCTGTCTCCTGAGTTCCTGGATGAAAGGCACTTGTCACTATACTGCCTGGCAGAAAATTTAGCTCTTTGTGTGATACACATTATAATTGGTTTTGGCCGCTCTGGGCTGGAGTGTGGATGTGACCCCTCCCCTACAGAACAGCAGGGTGATAACGCAGGTGCTCTAAGGAGCATCGCCGAAGGCCTGCTTGTCTTGAGAAGCGAGTCAGTGGGAAGGCTAATGGGACCTGGCTCGTTTTTCTCAATCGGTACTTATTTTACAATCCAAGTGAACTCAGAATCATGACACTATGAAGGCTGCGTATTGCATACGCAATGTTTCCAAACTCTTTCAACAAATGACCACTTTGGGGATCGTGTGATAAAGTGAAGGCGGAGGAAATTAACATCTTGCTCAAGATGAGTTTCCTGTTTCCACCCTGAGTTGGACTCCAGTGAAGCATCTGGCTCATTTTGTCTTCGTTTGGGTGGGACTTGCATGTAGGTGCCTGAAGCGCCTGCGAGGCCGCCTTCTCACCTGGCGCTCGCCGTTCTCGTGTTGAGAGAACATGTACGTGTTGTCTGGTGCTTCTTGTCATGACGTGTGCTATCTGCATGTATCTCCGTTGCCTCAAAGCACCACAAGCCCAAGGCGTGAGTGACGCGGACTCTGATTAACACCTCCCCTCACCCATCCATCCTAACCACTCTTCATTAGTCTGACGGCTTCAGCAATGGGGATGACCCAGCAGACACAACCAAGGACACTGTCATGTTGTCTGCGTACTGTGCTCTTCTCTCTGTGCACACACAGACGGACCTATCATAAAGTTTGATGTGCGTTAGGTCTAGTAAGAGATCAACAACAGCAGCGATAATAATCTACTGTAGTACAATGCAGCCATGTCGCTTTGGAACTCTGATTAAGTCAAATCAGTGTGTTCTGAACACTGCAGAGATGCACTTAGCGGACCTAACAGCCCGGAAAGGACTGGGTGACTGATGTAGGGGTCAGGTAGCATACTAAAGAGTGAGAATACGCTGGGCAAACAGATGGCTCCTGTCCTGGGAAGGACAAAGAGGGGACCATGTGAGATTTCAGTATCCTGCTCAGAATTTAAACATATGGATTGTTTGTGGGATTTTCAAGTCATAATTGACAGTGGGTAGCTGAAACTGTGGGAAACACAAAGTTTAGAAAAGTCCCCAGAAGAGTGGGAAGATGTCTTCCTAAATGCAGGTCCCCAGGGCAGCCTTCCTCCTCTCCTCATCCTTGTTGTTGGTGTGCTTCCTGAGTTTCATATGGATTCTCATGGCTTCAGTGCCCTGTTGCCTGGGTTTGGCGAGACTGGGTGGAAAGGCTGAGACCCATCTGCCCTGCTCCGCTTGAGAGGCCAGCAGCCCAAACTTCTACGTCTGATCAATCGTGCCAGTAAGAACCAGGAAATAAGTGTAGTTTCTCCACTTTGTCTCCCCTCCTGCTTTCATTTCTTCCCTGTCTCCCTTTGTGAAAGGGCAGTTTTGTTTGGGCCCTGAGAGTATCAATAAGTGTTACTCCATCAGGGAGAAACAGACCTCTAGTGTACCATGATTGGTTTTATATCTCACTTTTCTGGTCCTTTACCTGCCATTGCATTTGAAATAATACCATGTACTTGAAACGTTAGGATGCAAATGAACATGTTATTGATGTGCCCTGTTTCCTTTCCCCACCCTTGCTCTCCTGACTTTTGTGCGCATTATTGCTTTAACAACTTCAAACCATGGGTTGGAATGATGGCTTCATGGTTAAGATTTAGACTGCTCTTGCAGAGGACCTGGGTTTGGCTTTCAGCACCACTGTGGTGATTCACAGCCACTCACCACTCCAGTTTTGGGGGATCCGAGGCCCTCTTCTTGACCTCTGAGGTCACCAGGCACACATGTACTGTACATACATACATGCAGGCGAAACACACATTCACACAGAATAAAAATAACTTAAGAAGTAGCTCTGATTGTCAAGAATAGTCTTCCCCTTCCGCTCACAGAGGACTGTGTTGTTTAGTTTAGAGAAAGATGGTGTCGGAGGCAGAGTATTTAGGGTGTACGAGATCTGAGTTATAGTTCTGTTGATTCCTATTCCGTTCCTGTGTGAACGAGTAAGTTCCTTCCTCTCAGATCACATCTGTGCTATTTGGTTTTGGAAGGCGAAGGCTTGGCCTCTTACTAGCCACTGACTGTCTTGCTCTGGGTTTCTCTTGGTTGTAACCAAGCCCTGTTCTGTGGAAGTGTTAGGGAATGTTTGGCTTCACATTAGAGGCCTTCTCTTTGTGTCTAAAGAGGCAAGGAATGCAATCTCAAGTTGCTGGGAAGACTTAATTCTCAGAGTTGTGCCACATAGAAGAGCCGGAAAGTAGTCCTATACACAGACTGCTGACAAGGGCCTTACATGCGATCTTTGCACTACGTGAACAGCCAAGAGTGTTAGGAGAACTCACTCGGCCATTTGGGACCAAGAAGTTACAAATCGGTTTTGTGTGTGTTTGTGTGTGTGTGTTTTCTTTTCCCTTCCCCCTTTAAATAAAACACAGGGAGGCTGTTAAGGTTTTGATTCCCTGAGGAGAAGCCATTTAGATTGAGCAAGTAAGATATATTTATTCTTCTTGACAAAGAAAGCCAAATTATTTACCAGAAAGCTCTTTCATTTCCTGTACCTAGCACTTGAATACAGGGTGCCTTAAAAGTAAGGACCAAAAATAAGCCAAAAGAATGAACTCTCAGTCAAACCCAGGCCAAGCTGGGAAGTGCCTGAGTGTTTAGATGGAGCCAACTTCGTTTCCTTGTGGTTACGTTGACAAGTTTTGAGCCGGGCCTGGAGCTTTATAAATAGGAGTCGTTTCTCATTAGAGGGCCCTGGGAAGGCTATCATTGGGTCGGTTTGGGGTTTGGGATTAGGATGGCACTTGGGACAATGGTGTTCTTTGCTTACAGCCTTGTCTTCCTGTGAGCCCGGGGGTCCACCTTATTGTGCCTTTCAGCCCAACTCTCCAAACTTGGCCGCTTTGCAGAGACTTTGGGAGTGCTTTTAAAAGTTCCACAAGAAGGGGCTGGAGAGATGGCTCAGAGGTTAAGAGCATTGCCTGCTCTTCCAAAGGTCCTGAGTTCAATTCCCAGCAACCACATGGTGGCTCACAACCATCTGTAATCAGGTCTGGTGCCCTCTTCTGGCCCGCAGGCACACACACAGACAGAATATTGTATACATAATAAATAAATATTTTAAAAAAAAAGTTCCACAAGGAAAAAAAAAGTTCCACAAGCCAGGCCCCCCCCCTTTCATGCTGGCAGAATCAGAGCCTGGGGGGTGTTTCCGAGTCCATGAGAGGAGTCCAGTTTTAGGAGGAACTGAGAAGAGTAACTAGATCTACACTCTAAACCTGGTGTATGCACCCCCCCCTTACCCGCAAAGGAGTGGTAGGTAAAACACTTTTGTTCACATCCTAAAGTGGTGTGACTGAGTGATGGGAAACTGTTTGCTCTGGCTGGCTGTGACACCGTGTCCAAGCAGAGCAGTGTTGTTGCTCTATATGTTCTAGTAGTCAAGGCTCGGTGAGACAGGCATTGTCTTGACTTGCCTTGATAGAAATAGCCATCTCCCAGTGGTGGCCTGACGTATCTTCTCTTCACCGTTAATAAGTTACCCCAGAGATTCATGGTCTCTAGGTATCCAGTATGCTCTTGTGAGCCCCTTCCAGTGAGTCTCAGTTTGTACCTTTTGTTCTCACGTCTCAACCCTGTATTTGTATTTCTTACTAAAAAGCTTCTTACTCTCTTTCTCCCCCATCTCCTCTACCCTTCCCTCTCCTCCCCGCCTCTTATAAAAAATAATTGATTTGGTTCCAGACCCTGGCTACATCTGCACTCCATGGCCTTGGTGAACAGAAAATAGTCATTTTGTCTCACTGAGTGAGACCAATTTGCTTTACTGCAGAAATTCCTGGGTTTTGGGTTTTGCCTGTGAGATACCCGCAGTAGATGCCACTGTTCAAAAGAACACACCGTAGCGCCATGGTCTGTTCCTGGCTCAGATTCGAGAGGAATTGCAAATGTGGAAGGCGTCAGGCACAAAGTGAGTCTGATAAGGGATTATGGGTCTGTGCCGTGGCTTATGCTGGCTTTTCTTGTCTCATTTACAGTCCACTTGAGCTCTGCCACATGGGGCCGAGGGTCATTTACTCTTCCATCCATTCTTTCCCATCTATAAAGTGGTGCAAATGGAAAGGTCTAAAAAAATAATGCATACAGCGTGTTTAAGAAGCTGTGCACATGACGAAGTTCTTCCTGTGGACCTCCAGTGGCCCAGGTGTAAATCTGAGAGGAACTGGTGGCTAGGGTAGGCCTTAAGTTCAGAGGAAGTCTTGGCAATGTTGTGGGCCGAGAACACTGTTGTCTGTGTGTGTGTGCATGTGTGCACATATACGCGTATGTGCAAGTAAGTGTGCTTTCTATAGTTCAGTGACACAAGCTTTTTTTTCTTTTTCAAGGTCAAGTTAATGACCTCTTTACCATGTAAATTATATACTAGGAAAACACTGGTGTACTGTTTCAAGTAAAGGCATCTTAGTTACTTTTCCTATAGCATTTTCCTATAGCAGTGAACCCCCCCCCCCCCACATACACACTTATGATGCAAGCAACTCAAGGAAGCAAGGAAGGGTTTATTGGGCCACAGTTCCAGGGTATGGTGCATCATGGTGGAGTAGTTGTGGAGACAGGAACTTGAGACAGCTGATCACCTTGCATCCACAGTCAGAGGAAGAAAGTTGTGGGTGTCTGTGCTCAGCTCACTTCCTCATTTTTATACAGGGCAGGATCAAACCTAGGGAATGGTGCCGCCCACAGTGGACTGACATTTCCACCTCAATTAACTTCATCAAGATAATCACCTGTAGCCCTGCTTAGAGGTCTCTCTCCAAGCTGATGGTAGAGCTCCTCCAGGCGAGGGTTGTGACCGTTAACAGTGACTTCTCCTGAAAAGTTTCTGTATAATTATGCATTTGTTTATGTGTCCTCTGATCACATTCCCTGCTTTGTGGGACTGACTGGCAAACAGAAAGGGATGATGACTGGGGTTTTAGTTATGAGAAAATGTTTCTGTTCGCTCTCTGCAGCAAGCACATTTTCCACATGTGTGTACCACTAAATCCGAGAACTGAGAAAAGTTCCTCTCCACTACATAGTCTAAAAACACACATGTTGTGGACTAATCCTTTTGTACACTACGAAGATGTGTCTCTCTGATTGGTTTAATAAAAAACTGAATGGCCAATAGCGAGGCAGGATTTCTGGGTAGAGAGGACACTGGGAAGAAGGAGGTGGAGACGTCAGGAGACACAGAGCAAGCAGGATGGGCAGTAGGGGAGATGAGGTAATAGAGCCATGAGGCAGAAAGTAAATTCATAGACATGGGTCAGTGTAAGCTTTAAGAGCTAGTTAGAGACAAGCCTAAGCTAAGGCAAGTCTCGCTGTCATTTTTTTGTGAGCCAGTACCCCAAAGAAAAAGCCTGCCTTCAAACAAAGACTTCTTTTATCTCTGATGATGAGCCCAGGTGCTTCTGTGACTTTTTTTTTTTTTTTAAAGACAGGGTCTCACTACGTTGCCCTGACTGTCAGGAACTTAATATATAAACTATGTTGGACTCTGACTCACAGATCCACCTGCCTATGCCTTTCAAGTTACCGGATTCAATGCCGGCCCCACCACACCCAGCTGCCGTAACTCTTTCACTTTGCACAAATAGAGGCAGTACTGAGAGACTACTCTAGAAAACAGGGCCAACGTTTTCTCTGCTAGGAAGCTCTGCACTAAAGGCTTATGCTAAGCTTCCTGAACTCTAGGATATTTGTGTAGCTTATCACATTTTGGATTTCTGTTCCTTGGGCAGTTCGTTTAATCCTGGCTCAGGTTGCCTGACAACCTGACTGAGGAAGTGATGAGGTAAGCTCCATGGACTCGAGCCCTTTTAGTTAACCCTGAGCCCTGTGACGTCAGTAAAGACCCTTAGCTCTGGGAGTCTCGATTGTGTTGGGACTGTTGGCTGAAGCAGTTTCACCTATAAATGTAGAGCATTTTTTTTAAGAGGAAGTGAGGTAAGGTTATGTCATTAAGAGTAGTCAGCAACTGCTCACCTACAGATTTAGGTTGGGCTTTTTTGTTGGTGATGTAGGTGCCATTTAATTGAGTCTAAATGGCTCCATGGAGCATCATAAGGCATCGGTGTTCTTTAAATGACCTCTGCTGGGAAACACAGATCCATCAGTAAATTCTGGTGTTGGAGGGTTGAAGGAATAACCCGCAAATTAGAAATGCTTTTGTAAATGGATTGCCATTTTTCTTTATGAAAAATAGTGAGGGATTTGGGTTTAGAGCAGGGCTTCTGTTTTTTGTTTGTTTGTTTGATTTTGTTTTTTGAGACAGGGTTTCTCTGTGTAGGCTTGGCTATCGTGGAGATCTATCTCTCTCCACACTCTCCCCTCTCTCTTCTCTTCCCCTCCCCCCCCTCTAGACCAGGCTGGCCTCAAACTCACAGAGATCTGCCTGCATCTGAGTGCTGGGATTAAAGGCATGCACTACCACTGCCTGGTTTATTGTGTTAATTTTAAAAATTGCTGCTGGAAGCCCACAGTGGTGGCTCAGACCTCTAATCCCAACACTCCTTTAGGGGTAAGAGATCACAACAAGGTCAGCATGGACTAAATGAGCAAAACTGTATCTCAAATCGGCAATAAACCTGAGTGGTGCTGGCATATACCTTTAATACCGGCACTTGGGAAGCAGATGCAGGCAGATCTCTGTGAGTTTGAGGCCAGCCTGGTCTACACAGAGAAAGTTCCAGGACAGCCAAGGCTGCACGGAGAAATCCTGTCTCAATAAACAAAAACAACAACAGAATTAACCCAATAAAATCCAAAGATATATATCAGTTTGATACATGCTGATGAGTGTGACATGACTCCAAGACATTTTTTCATAATTTTCATAATTATTCATAATTTTTCATAATTAAGCCATTGTGCTTTGTAAGAACAGAGAACATTGTAGGTACAGTCAAAACACTACAGTTTATAACGTAGCGGTGTCGAATTTGAGCGGGTGTGTTGTAGACAGAGCTATTGTTGACATTGCATGGCGTGTTTTGCAGCATTGAGTGAGTAAGCTGTGCCTTCAGAACCAAGAAAGACTGCTGTGCGGCCTTGTGACACAACACGGTCAAATGCTGCTAAGAACAGCTCGTTCATGCTCTTTTGATTTTGGATAGAGTTTCACTTAGTGTATGTTCAGGAATCTCTCCATGTTGGCACATCTTTTGACTCTCTGTATGGGGTCGAAGCCTACTGTTTAAGAAACTGGTTTTTTTTTTTTTTTCCAGAATCCATGCACATGCCAGTGCTTGGGAAATAGAGGCAGGATCCAGGGAGCAAGCTGGCTAGCTAGCTGAGCAGAGTCTGCGAACTCTGTGTTCAAGAGGAGAGCACTCAAGGAAGGTGCCCATTAATTAACCATTGAACGTCATGCTCATGTGCATGTGTGCTACACACACACACACACACACACACACACGCACGCACGCACGCACGCACGCACGCATGCACGCATGCACGCACATGCATGCAAACGACTATGTATCTGGATTCTTGTCTGGCTTCTTCCTGAACTTATTTCTTCCTTCTCCGTTCCTCTAGTCTGCTTGGTGGAGTTCATAGATGATGAAAATGGGTGTCTGAGGATCAGCAGCCATCTAGACGGGAGTCTAAGCAAATTGCTGCTGCTGATTGTTTAGGTTTTTGTCCATTTGGAGTCTCTTGGGTCCTGGCCAGTCTAAATTGCCGAGGTTCATATATAACTCCACACTAGCAAATTAAAACAACAGAGGAAGTAGAAGATAGACATTGAGTGTAGGTTGGGCAACAGAGGTATAAAAATGTGTTAGAGTCTTTATAATTATGGTCTGACATGGATCTAGTTAAGGTGTCTCTGGTCGAGTGAGGTAAGACATGATGTATATATATATACACAAGCACTATGCACATGAGCCCAGCAGCTACTAAATATAATACTGCCCCACACAACACATGCCACTTTTAATGAGTCAGCACAGCCTACTGAAGCAAGCATCCAGACACTCGAGTCTTTGCTTAAATTCATCTAAACACCGCTGATAATTCACAAATAGTGGTGAACTTTTTTTTAAATAGTGAATTCTTGTATCCCAAACTAAAACTTGCAGAGAACCACAGTGTATATAACAAAAGCCAAACAGTGCTATTTTCCTGGGCTCCCTTGGGGCCTTCAGGGGACCTGGGGACATGAGTTACATTGCTCAAAAATTTGATAGAAACATAACAAAACATTCAAGTGTTAGGGGCGAAATCTGGTTTTGTTTGTGGTGCAGTGGGACCCAATTGCTTACTTGAGAATCATCTGTTGTGAACGCTGGGTGACTGCCAACATCTGTTAAATCAAGATTGAGTTGAAAAGCTGAATTACAGGAAAGTTGCCACCTGCCTTGTGTTCTGGAAAAGAACATTATAATGTCAAAGGTGTGCTTTACTAAAAATGTTTGTCAGGACCAGTGCTGATAAGAAGCAAAGCTTGTGACTCCCGCGACTTTCACAGCAGCTGCCCATGCCTGAATGGAGATGTATTGGTTACCTGTCTGTTGCCTCCAGAAAACACCGTGGCTAAGGGCAAGAGAGGTTATTTTGATTCACAGTTCCAGAGGGTTAAGAGTACCTGGTAGCTGAAGAGGCCTGGTCTCCAGTTGCAGCAGGCCTGTTATAAACCAGAAGCTGAGAGCTCAGCAAGCAGAAGCTGAAGTAGTTGAGGCTTTTTATTTATTTGTTTGTTTACTATGTAGATAGAATTTGGCCTTGAACTCACAGAAATCTGCTTGCCTTTGCCTCCCAAGCACGGGATTAAATGTGTTCACCACCTGGCAAAGCATTTAACTTGTCTTTTTTCCTCCCTCCCTCCCTCCCTCCCTCCCTCCCTCTCTCCCTCTTCTCTTTTCTTTTTGACTTTTCAAGACAAAGTTTCTCTTTGTAACCCTTTTCCTGGAAATTGCTGTGTAAACCAGGCTGACCTTGAATGCGTTCCACCTGCCTTTGCCTCTTGAGTGCTGCGGTTTTAATTGCAAAGCCCTCCCCAAGTAACAGAAAAGCTGCGCCACCTTATCCTCACCAAACACCACTGTCAACTAGATCCAAGTGTTCAAATGTCCAAGACCATGGGGAATATCTCCTTCAAACCACCACCTAAAGCAATCCCCAAAAGTCGGGATTTGAGGTCAGACTCTGCACTGCTTCCAGAGGGACCGGACAGACCTGACAGCTCTGCTGGAGCAGAGACGCCATGCTCAGCTCTCCCAGGCAACTCCAACCCACGATGGACTTAGGCTAGAATCTTCCCGGTAAGCGCACCTTGGGGTGCTTACACACATCATTAGAAATGGGCTAGTCCAGGTGCGAGAATTAGCCTGTAAGGGTTAGAGTTCATGGGCCAAGCAGTTATTAAATGAATATAGTTTGTGTGTTGTTATTTCGGGCATGAGCTAGCCAAGCGGCTGGGGTGTCGGGGATGCAGCCGCGCCGCCGCTTCATATTTCAACAGGGATTCTGAAGAAGAATATCCAAAAACAAAGTATGCATGCTTCACCCTCTGAGAACATCGATCAACTGAAGTAATATTACCATTACATAGAGATAACATTATATTAGAAAGGCCTAGTTCCTGCCCTGCCCTGTTTTGACAATGCATTTTTGTTTAAAACAACTGTCTTTGCCTTCGCCTGCTTCTGTGTCACCAGCACTGTCCCCTGGCTCTTCTCCAGTTCTCAGAATGCATGATTGATGAGCATGCTTCCCCTTCCTCCCATGTTTTACTTTTTTGAAGCAGGGTCTTACTATAGAGCCTAAGCTGGCTTGAACTTGTGATTCTCCTCCTTCAGCACCCCAGGTGCTGGCATTTCAAGATGGTGGTAAAATGCTCAGTTAAAATTTCTGAAGTTTTCACCTGGTGTCAAACGTAATTATTTGGAGAGAAAAGTCCATTGGCTTTTAAGTATTTAAAGTAATAGGTGGTGGATTCATCAAGGTGGACGATTTGACTCTTTATATCTCCATTTTCCTTTTGCAAATTCAGTTGCAAGGAGTAAATTTTCTGCTCTATTGATACGGGGCTAAGCATGTAACCTGCATGGCCATATAAGTATCGAATGGAAGAACATGCATATGATACAAACAAAAGCAGTAACTGCAGTGAGACTTCGGTGCTCCTCTGACTGTCGTGAGAAAAATAGACCCAAGCTAGCCGCTGCCTCCTCTGCCTGATCTCAGGATGTTAGTGCCTGAGAGGACTTTAGCCAGCTACAAATCCTTAAGATGCATCGATCCCGTGGCCTAACAGCTCTGACTTGAGAGATGTCTAGTCGTATTTCTGTTATTTTTCTTTTGTCTGGATTAGCAGAACAAGGGGTTGTATTCAAGACAGGTCAGGTGATTTTTTTTAAATCAAAACTGACATTAGAGATAATGACCATGTGTCCCGGGCCATGCCATAACCTGGGATTCTTGACAGTAGGCGTTTTCAGGAATACAGCATACATAAAAACCAGATGCATGCAGTAAAAAATGTATTACCAGCCTTGCGTGCAGTGTTCATTTTTCCATTGAGACCTCCAAAGGCCTATGAATAGAAGCCTGGTGTTCTTTGCCTATGACTCATTTTGAGTGTAACAGAAAAAAAAAGTTCAGGCTTTGTGTTGGGCATAGTTTCAAAGTCTCTCTGTGCACATTTGCTGTATTTTGCAAGCTACATATATGCACGCACTCAATTGCCTCCCATGCTACTTTGCAGATTTTTCACGTATGTGTGTCCATGTATGTAGTCACTCTGCCGTGGTGCTTTAACTTCCTGCATGGACATGTGCTGTTCTCTAAAGAAAATGAACCAGCCATGCAAACAGTCCAGATTTATATGAAGAATGAGGTAAATGTCTCTAGCTGTGTTTGCATCTGTTCTTTGCTTGCCCAGTTTACAAATGAAATTTAGATCCCAAAGTAGATTATTCCTTTGAAGCTGTCCAGTCTGGTGGCTTCTTAAAATACTTTTGACTGATCAAGTTCCATCCCACTATCCTTTCGTGATAGTTCTTTCCCTTTTACATAATGATGTTGCTCGTGCCTTCCACCAACGAAGTTTTCAACAGGAAAAAAACAAGTTTTAGGCTTTCTTGAAACGTCTTTCTCCTGGTTTCATGTGGTGCTTCAGAAACCAGTGATTTCCGAGCGTCTTCCTAGAGAGTCTGGCCTCATCGGTGTGGGTCTTTAGCTTTGAAAGCTTCTCAGGAGACACTAACTTTCCAGACTCAACAACCATCCATAGGCCTGGAGACTTCGCATTGTCCGTACTTACTGAAGCTTAGCAATTTAGGTGTCTTCTGTTTCATTTTGTTTTTAAATCTAATCTGTTTTATTTATACCGTTGTCCTGGTCGTGGCATTCTCTCAGCGCTGACTGGTGGTGCCACCATGGTTCCAACCTGCTCACCCTCCTCTGTTCCTCCTGATGCTTTTTCCCCTGGTGCCCCAATTTTCCTCTAGTTTATTTCCCTCGTTTTCTTACATTTATTTTTGATTATATGTAAGGAGCTTTTGCTTGCAGACATCTCAAAGTAGCACCTGCAGGGCCAAAAGGTGCCTGAAAACAACACTGAGTGCCCTGGATGTAGAGTTACATATTCCTCTCATCCATGCTGGGGGGTTTGGGAACTGGACCATGGTCCTCTGGTACACGAGCCTCTGGTACATACTGAGACACTGCTGCATCTTCTAACTGCATATTTCCAGCATGGTTCAGTATGTACGTTGATGCTCTTTACAATTTCTGTCTTAGGGTCCAATTGGAAACAATCCTTTCTGTTTTCTTTTTTATTTAATCTTTTTGAGTCATGGTTTTTTGATGAATATCTTGCTATCCTGGATCTTGTTCTAGAAACCGGGCAGTTTTCGAACTCTGAGGTGCATCAGCTCTTCCTCATCAGTCCTGGGACTACTAGAATGTAGCAACCCCAGTGTCAGAACACTAGCGAGACCAAGGTCACTGGTGAATCATTAAGATAAAGGCTCAGCTTTCCTAGCCCCTTTTTAGTCTACTTTGGGGTTTCTATTTTATGATTTTTAAAGGATATCTTGATGGTTACTGGGTCCCCAAAGGCAGGAAGCAATCTCTTTTTATTCACGGAAAGTTTCCTCTATTCTTGATGCAAAGTTTTTGGTGTGTTTGCCACCTGTACTGTCTGGAGACATGAGGCTTTTATGTCTGTCAGCTGTATGTATGAGGCTGCCAAGATTTTTTTTTTTTTTACACATTTTAAACATTTTTTCCTCTGTGTGTATGTGTGTGCATCCATGCCTGCCATGATAGGTGTTCGGTGGTCATAGGGTCAGCCTGTGGAGTCAGGTTCTTGTCTTCCACTCCCTGTGTTCCTAGGCCTGGAGTCCTGCTGGCAGGATTGGTGGTGTCTTGACTGTTGAGCCATCTTACTGTTAGGAATTTTAATAGAACAATCCTATCGCCATAGGAATTCTTGAAGACCAGACATCTTTTTTTTTTCTTCATGGTACAGTAATTTAATAAAAAGAAGAAACAAAACCAAACCTAAATTTACTCAAAGACGCTCGCAGTGGCTGAAACTAGAAGCTGAGGTGTCCAAGTTCATGTCCGTGTCACGGGCGTCGCTGGCTGGAAAGTCATCATTTCTTTTAACCGGAGGAATGTGCTGAAATGGTGGTAGGTGCCGGTTATCATTAGAATCAGCTACTTCCAGAACCAGAGCGACAGACATGAAAAAAGTGACAGCACTGGACCGGGTTGTTCTTGTGGCCTGATGAGGGCTTTCATTTGGGTCAGTGTAACGGGAGACTGCGCTTTCGTTCCCGGCCACCCAGACCAAAACATCGCAAAGAAACTATATTAATTATAACACTGTCCGGCCGGTAGCTTAGGCGTGATTCCTAGTTACCTCTTACATCTTAAATTAACTCCTCTCTATTAATCTGTGTATCACCACGAGGCTGTGGCTTACCGGTAAGAGTTCCGGTGTCTTTCTCCTTCAGTTACATGGTGTCTCCTTAACTCTGCCTACTCTCTCTATCTCTGTTCTGGATTTCCTACCTGGCTTTATTCTGCCCTGCCACGGGCCCAAACAGCTTTATTCATTAGCCAATAAAAGCATCACATCTACAGGAGGACATCCCACATCATCTGTGTTGTTTGCAGGTGGCATGGATTGCAGCCTTCCCAGTTCTAGTGATAGAAGCTCAGCTCTCTCCTAGTGGGCAGGTCGACCAGCGAGGGGCGACCCGATATCACTGTCTTCTCATTTTGTCTCTACACTTGCTCTATCCCCCCATCCCCCCATCCCCCCATGAAAAGGCTCCACATTGCCATCCCTCGCCTGTTACTTGATTGTGTGTTACTCGTGTTTAACAGCTCCATCTCTGTGTCCGTGCTCTCCAACCGTCTTCACTCGCAGTGAGCTTGCCAAGGCTCCTGTCCCGTAACTGTACACACGTGTGCCGAGACTGCTACAAGAATCTCTTGAATCTTCTTAGCTGCAGCATCTGATGCCTCTTGAGTACCAGAGAAATGTGCGTAGTTTCCATGGAGAGAACGAAACAGCAACAACTGGGATTCTGCGCCTGTCAGGAAGCCGCAGTCTGTGGGGGTAGGATATGTTTGCCCAGCGTGCAGGTGTTAGGTGGCTGTATTTACAGAGATGGGCCGGATGGACCTGTTACACTGGTCAGTTGTGTTGATTCAAACTCTTACGAGAAACTTCTGAGAAAGTGTGTTTGGTGGCCTTGATCTCTTTGTGGCTTGTTTTGACCTATCCTTCTCCTACCAGGCGGGCTACAGCAGTGCCCCCAGTGTGGGAGTGTGGAGCCTCCCTAACATTTACAAAATGACTTTAAATGTTTGTCCCTATGTAAGGTCTTAGCACCTGGTGCCCCTTGACTTGCTTGCCTGACTTAAAAAGTCCACGCTGGCATTTTCTCAGCCAAAGAGCTGAGTTAAAAAGACAGATGCCATCTGTGTGGTGGCACAGGCCTATAATCTTAGCTTTCAGGTTGCTCAGGCAGGAGACCCATCTGAGTGACATGAAGTAGCACCCGGGGGTGAGGTAACGCTCCTACCATACAGTAAATACAGAAGAACTGTTCTTTCTTCCAGGCAAATAGATGCTTGGGGGGGGGGGGGGGATTGCCGTGTCTGCTACATGATGTTTCCTGTCTTGACAAAAGCTGGACACACCAGCATGCTGAGGTTTACACAGGAACTCTTATAAATAGCAAAGGGCCATTTCCAAGGTTACTTTACTACTGCTTGGAGACTTGGTATTTGATGTTTACTTTCCACTTTATTTATTCATATATTTTGAAACTAGCTCTTGATAAATTGCTTCGTCTGAAGCAATCCTCCAGCCTTAGCTTCCTAAGTAGCTGGGATTACAGGTACATGCTACTGTACCCAGCTTATATTTTAAAAAACAATTCTGTACTTTATAATTTAGTATTTAAATAGTAACTAAAATGTTCGAAAACATGTATGTAGTGTAGGTTGGCAGTCTCAGCACATAGGAATGAAGGCGGGAGGATCAGAAGTTCAAAGTCATCCTTAGCTACATGAAGAGTTTGAGATCAGTCTGAAATGTGTGAGACCTCATCTAAAAAGCGGGGGTCAGGTTGAGTGTTGAAGAGAGATAATTTGGCGCTATGCAAGTGTAAAGATTGGAGTTTGTTGGATCTTAGTACCTGTGTAACTAACAAGACATGGTCCCACACAGTTGCAACCCCAGCACTGAGTGGGGTAGAAATGGGAATTGTTGGGGTTTGCTGGGTTTCTGGACTTCTGGGGAAGAAGCACGCACCTGTGCATGCACACGTGCATACATACCCTCACATACACAGATACACACAAGACACACACAGGCACATACCTCTGGTGAGCTCCAGTTTCTGTGAGAGACCCTGCCTCAAAGGAGTAGTGTGGAGCGAGAGAGAGGACATCTGGTATGTAGCATAGTTCAATCACTCCGCGAAGAGGAAGCCAGATTTATTTGATGATCCAGATTTATTGTTCTTCCTGGAGTCCTTTTCACCTAGTGGCTTCAGTGGAAGAGAGACGAGATCCTTGCCTGTTGTGCAGGCAAAGAGAGTAGTTTGAGGGAAAGCTTAGTGGAGTCACTTCCTGCAAGAAAGCTCCCAAACAAGTATGTATTTATTACACCACACTCTGATGATGTGTGGGTACAATGAAGAAGCATGTAATTTTTGAAAATAAAATTGGAAAGAGGGGTTTTATTATTAGAATGAACAAACCACTCATCTCTAGAAGGAATTGATTTTTTTTTTATGGCAATGACCACAACACAGATATCACGTGGTCTAAGATAAATAGGAATCCTTCTGGTCTCTATGGTTACCAGGAGTTGTGCTCAAGTGGATAGTGACCTTCTAACAAGCCTGTGTCATCCTCCCACTCTTTGGTTTCTGCTCTTTTTCCTGGATCATCTAAAGGAAAGACTGTAAAATCAGTGTAAGTTCCAGGATGTTCCCCTACCACACTGCAGGCTGTGTACACAGTCACACGACTCCAGCTTCCTGCCACCCTCTATTCAAGAACTTTTTATGCTCCTAACAATATTGAATTCTTTCAGAAGCTATTTACATAGCTGGGGCCAGTGAACAGAGCTCGACAGAGCTGAGTGGTTGGCATTTAGACTTCAAAAATAGATTTTTAAGGTTGTTATGAGCTGTCCTATATAACAAAACCTTAATTAACCGGATTAATTGGACAAAGGACAGTTTCTGGCTAATTGAATTTTCTCTTGAAGGTTAAACATTTTACCCTTTCCCCAGTTTTCTTGTTAACAGTGTTGCTTTGGCTTTTGGAATTCTGACCAGGACTTTTTTTTTTATTAATAAAAATTAGTTACTGTTTTGTTCTCTCTATGAGACTTTGCTTGCTTGGTATTGATTAAAAGCAGCAGAAACTTGGCCCTGGGAGGCTTCTGGTGTCTGTGTTAGAAATGGGTACTGTATGTGTTTTAAGGTTTCCAGGCTTTTTATTTTGTCCTGAGTACTTCAAAAATACAGAAATGTCATTTCTAAAGTTAAAATCGTGGGTTCTTTCCCCCATAATAACAAACTATAGCAGTTGCAAATACAGAAAAATTTCTTGATTATATCTAGGGACCTTTCATGCATTAATTTCATATAAGTTAATTTTGAATATTGACTACCAAATATGACATTAAGAATTTGTTCTCTCTAAGAGTTTATATTATCAGCTTGATGTTAATGAGACCTAAAGATACTTGGAAGTAAAGAAGACTACCAGTTTCTAGTTCTTATTTTGTCTTAAATAATAAGGATGGGGCTAATTGTTTTTAGTATTTTTTTCCTTCTGAATTTTGTTCTTGGCCTAGCCAAATTGTGATGGCAAGAAACTAATCTTGAAAAGCACACTAAAAACCTGAAGAAACCGTGGCAAGGGATTTAACAGAAAAAGTATATCCCGATTATGGAAACTGCCTTAAAGTCTTGATTCGTAGGGGCTTGAAATAGAAAACTTTTACATGAATGATTTCTCTTAGAAATTTATTGTCTATGTGTCTGCAGAAATGTTTCATTTTAGTTCTGTGAAAGCAATGGCCTCTCTGCCATGCTGGGGTTGGTGATTTGGGGATGTTAACGGAATTTCCCACTTTGGAGATGAAGCCGCCTGCCACGCTCAGGGCTTTGATGAAGAGCCTGCTGTGGGATAGCAGTACGCCTTATCTTATTGGTTGACTATTAAGGGCTGGAGAGAGATCAGGTTATTGAAGAACCCTGTGAGCTGGCAAGCCAGAAAACATTCTTTTCACCGCTAAAGCCCCACGTTTTACTGGCTTTGAAACGGTAGTCACACGGGCAATATTTGCTGTTTTTCCAAGGCATATTAGTTATGCAGGAGATATTAATTATATTCATTAT
Organism: Alexandromys fortis; assembly: GCF_014885135.2. Taxonomy (NCBI): domain Eukaryota; kingdom Metazoa; phylum Chordata; class Mammalia; order Rodentia; family Cricetidae; genus Alexandromys; species Alexandromys fortis. The sequence continues at coordinate 1,876,133 of NW_026067917.1, read as the reverse complement.
TCTGATTATAATCAGATACTTTCGTTGATTAGCTTCATTGGGGCCAGGTTGTACATCCGTATCGGAATGCACAAACATGGAGATGCAGTTTCTGCACCATGTATTTGGCCTCTTACAGTTGGCCTCCTAAACTAATAATTGCCTTAAGCACGAGGGTTCCATTTGCTTGGCTTGAAATAGTGTGCTATAGCGGCCAATAGGATGGTGGGACTGAGAAGAGGGATCTTGGGCACCTTTGTGTAGGGTGGGTGTATTTACATAGTGTATTTCTTTCCCTCCCTTCCAGTTCAGGTGCCAAACAGAGAGTAGACGCCTAGCTAGTAGGACAGCTGGGGCAGATTGCTCTTCTCAGGAGAGTCCTTCCCATAGGAGGTGAGGTCACCAGAGAAGAGGCAGGGCCTCTAAGTGGAGCCCAGTGTTTGTTTGTTTGTTTGTTTGTTTGTTTATTTTGGTTTTTCGAGACAGGGTTTCTCTGTGGCTTTGGAGCCTGTCCTGGCACTAGCTCTGTAGACCAGGCTGGTCTCGAACTCACAGAGATCCGCCTGCCTCTGCCTCCCGAGTGCTGGGATTAAAGGCGTGCGCCACCATCGCCCGGCTGAGCCCAGTGTTTAGTACATCAGCACGTGTGGAACCTGGCGCTAGGATGGAGAAGGCAGAGACACCTGTGGAATTTGGGTGTGGCTTACTTCACCCTTACAGTGTGAAGAACTGCTAAGTGCTTTATGTTCATGGGCTAAAATAAACTCTTGGAGGAATAGCGGGGTCTTCCCTGTATTGGGAAGAATTGGGGTTAGAAACTTAGGCACATGAGCAGCCATGATAGAATAAGTTCTAGCCGTGGAGACAGAGGGGGGGAAGGGTAGTGTATTAAATAGAAAATGCCCTCCTGGCATAGGCATTAGCCTTTGTCACTTACAGCTCGGGGCAATTCTGTCTTTATGTCACTTGAATGCCACTGAGTCTGTATTTCAGGGAGGAGCCCATACTGACTACTGTACCTGACAAACGGTTAGCTCAGCAGATCTTATCTCATCTCTGGGGAGAGGAAGCCCAAGGGAAGCAGACAGGTGCTCTGCAGCCTCCGGGATGACAGGGGTGAGAAGGACACTGGGAAATAAAGGAGGGAACTAGGCGAGCAGGGGTGCAGGTAGGGCCGCAGTGGAGAAGGAACTGAAAAGGAGAGGGCTTGTGTGTGGCAAGGCAAGGACAATGCATTTTCAGGTCTGTCCTGGTTACCTTTATGTCATCTTGGCATAAGCTAGAGTCATCTGAGAGGTGGGGACCTCAACTGAGAAGTTACTCCCGTAAGATCGGGCTGCGGGCAAGCCTGGAGTGCATGTTCTTCATTAGTGATTAGTGTGGGTGGCCCCAGCCCATTGTGGGTGGTGCCTCTCCTGGGCTAGTGGAGTCTGAATTCCATTCAAATACCCAATTAATGCTTAGAATGCTGATTTTATCTGAAATATGGGTGACTTGAGAGAAAGAGAAGGCAACGCTCATATCAACAGTTTGACTGGACATCTAACCAGGCGTCCACATACAGCTAGACAGGTTCTGCGGCCGCTGGAGGGGTAGGGCCAACATTGGGAGAACAAAGAGTCCCCTTGAAGCCTCTGCAGACCTCAGGCTTTCTCTCTTCTACTCCAGGGCTCCCTTTATCTCCAATACTTTCAAAGGTCAGAAGGACTAGGTTCATTAGGGTAATTGATGGGGGGGAATATATGCATATAAATAAATATGCAAAGTGATAACCGAAGCTGAATTTCTGGAGGAAGAGTTGAAAGTCAAGACAGTCAACATAAAGAGGCAAAAACGGATGGAGAAAGAGGTGAACCAAGAGCTGCATCAATGAATAGAGGGTCCATGGTGAGGATCAGCCCCGTCAGTGGGCGGGACTTGATGACAGCGGCCCGAGGAAAGCAGAACACACACCTGCAGAAAGTAATGGTTTATGCTGAGTCCACAGACCGGTGAGCGTGGTCAAGATTATTCCCACTGCAATTGACTACCACAGGGGATGGAGAAGTAGGAGGAGGGGTCACTGATCTTGCTCAAGATGTAATTGAATCCTCGTCTGCTATCTGCCAGCTGAGCATCAAAGTCCAAGCCTTAGAAGCAATGGCACTTTCTGCATACAGTGACACGTAAAGACAGCCGAGCATGGTACTCAAGTGTGCATGGGTCAGGGCTTGAATGCTTCTCCTTCTGTCCTCACTAGCTTGGGGCCTTCATCATTTTCAACAGGACAGAAGAAAAGAGAAAATAATGATATACATTGTTATAAGGATTAAGATAAAAAAAATCATAAAAAGCCCTCCAAACAATGTTAAATAACAGTCACTGGGAGACTTTTTTAACATCATTATTCTTCTTTGCCTTGTGCAAATAGCCTCACACCCAGGAACTGATTCTAACAGCTCTCTCCTCTTTACCAGATGAACGCCTGTCTAAGTGCATGGTGGAAGCAGATTTTGCTCAACTGTGTAGTCCCTGAATGTAATTTAGAAGCATCGATGACCTTCTCCCACAGCAAGACCAATAGTACTGCCCAAATACAGGGTGATGAGATCCTGGTAGAGAAAGCTCACTGGGATAGAGAACTGTGGGAAGTGGGTAAGTCAGTGTCTAGAAAAATGAAGATGCCAAGGGATTATTGTGTTTATGAAGGAGAAAGAAAAGAAAGCAGGTTGAGCAAGCAGCAATCCATGGTGCCGCGCACCTCACCCCCGTGTCTGTGCTCTGTGCGCTGGCACCCAGTTCGCGAGCTTCGGGAAAAGGAGCTGGAGGTTAAAATATACAAACGCACACAGGCAGAGAGACAGCGACACGGGTCGTTCTTGAATTCCCCAAGAATGTTCCCTTTATTGTGTTGGGGGCAGATTATATAGAGATAGCCACGCCTCAGCCAAACCCACCAGAAACTACTCTCCTGCCATCAGGAACTCCTGAAGGTTTCGTGCTCAGAACAGCTGAAGGTACTCAGATTAGGGGAGAACAAGTTGTTTACAAGAAATTCAGGATCTGGGGTCTCACTGCTCCTAACACCATGGCCTCTGCATCGTCTGTCTCCAGGTTCCTGCCCTTCTTTAGTTCCTGCCCTGACTTCCTCCAGTGATGAACTGTGGTGTGGAAGGTTTGTTTCCTCTGCAAACCTCTTTTCACCATGGTGTTTCATCACAGCAATGGCAAGCCTAACTAAGGCGAGGTGTGTGTGTGTGTGTGTGTATATTTACTTTTTGTTTTTTTTAAATCCAAATCTTAGTACACTATGTTCAGGCAGAGTGTGTGAAGATTGGAGTTTCCTGCCACAGTTTATGATTCGCTTGGATATAAACTTTCTAGGATGTCTTTGGCCTCAGAACTGACTTTTTGGCTGTTGTGTGTGAGCCAAGAATTTAGCTCTGCTACATGTATAGCCCGTGTGCCTTTTCTTCTGGGTGCGTGTGCGTGCGTGTGTGAGTGTGTGTGTATATATGTGTGATAAACTTACCAAGCCTGTTGATACCGTATCATGGTGATGAGCCGTGGGTTGCAGTTGGGATTTGCTTCTACCTTTGTCTTTCATATTGGCTAACAGACAGTCCGTTTTCAGGAAACAGTTCATAGGGCAATAAAAAAAATGTTAACCAACATGAAAATAGTTAGACTCCAAAGAAGTTGTTTATGGACCATTGTGTGAACAGGATATCTGATTGAAAAAAAGGAAAAATATAGATGGGTGGGGACGGAAAAGCAAATCTACTGGGCAGCTGGCCAAGAAACATCTGCTGTATCCAAGTGGAAAGTGGTCGGCCTCAGTGCTCTGTGTTCCTCTCATCTGGATGGCGTTCTCCATCAGCCTCTCAGCACTGCTGCCGTGAACGGAGCCAGCAGAACTGCTCCCTTGCCAGCTCTCCCCATCCGGCCAGCCTCACCCTCCCGCCTCGTGAGGTTTGCTGTTAGCTGTACCTTCCTGCGATGCTCTTGGCGTGGCTGTTTGAGGAATCGCGGGTTTACTTATTGTACCCTGCCCCACTCCACTGTTATGTGGAAAGATGCAGAAAGAAGCCAGTGAAAACGAACATCTGGCCAAGAAACTTGGTTGGAGGAGGAAGTTTGCTGGGTTTATAGTTGTCCTTTTCATTCTAATATGAACTGGGGATGAGCTGGGCTGTGAAGTCTTACTGCACGGTTAGTTATTCCGGGGCCAGGGGTCCGCGGTGAGTGGGGCCATTCGGGTTCCAGCCTGGGTCAGATAAACATTGTCAGCTGAGCCTGTGGCTTCTTGATGCTATTACTTCCTGACTCCGAGTGAATTGGCCAGGAGCGCTTGTTCTCTGTTTACCAGTCAGAGGTAGCCTTTCTGGCCATGAGAAATTTCAGTCTGCTAAGTCCTGCGTGCTCCTGCCCTTAGTTTTACCTCAGTAACTTGCTTTTTTTGAAGTTAAGTCAGTAGTGTGAGATAAACCTCTGATTTCCCGTTAAGATGGTTTTAGATTAAATATGGCTAGATATTCATGAGGCTGAGCAGCAGGAAGCTTCCTGGGAGTTCGAGGTCAGTCTGGGCTACATGGTGGAGACCAAACTCACTTGACTTCTCCAGGCGGTAACAACAACACCCTGCAAAAGGCAGAACTAAAGAAACCAGAGGGTTGGAAATGTAGCTCTGTTGATAGAGCGCTTGCACAAAGCCCTGGTTTGATCCCTAGTGCTGCTTAAACCAGAGGTGTTGGCACACACTTCCTGGTGCTCAGGAGGGAGACCGGTGTTGTTGTTGTTTTACTCTTTACTCTTTGGGGGGGCCCGCCACCCAGCTCCCAAATAAATCACATATGGAGGCTTATTCTTAATTATAAATGCCCGGCCTTGGCTTGTCATTAGCCAGATTTTCTTAACATAAATTATCCTGACTATCTTTTGCCTCTGGGCTTCTTCCTTTTCTTACTTTTATGTCTTTCCTTCTTACTCCGTGGCTGGCTGGCTGGGTGGCCTCTGACGTCCTCCTCTCCTTGTTCTCTTGCTTCTCCTTGTCCTCTCTGCCTGCCCTTGCTCCTGCCTTGCTCTTGGCCCTTCAGCTCTTTATCAGACGATCAGGTGTTTTGGATAGGCAAAGAAACACTGTTTCATAGAGTTAAACAGATGGAACATAAACAGAAGTAACGTACCTTAAAATAATATTCCCCAACAGAGGTGGAAAGATCAGTTCTAGGTCATCCTTGGCTACATAGGGAGTTTGAGGCCAGCCTGGGCGACATGAAACTCTGACTCAAAGGCGAAACAAAACTCTCCAAGCCAACAGTATCAACAAAACAAACTCTGCAGTATGACAAAAGGATGCTAAGCTAAAGAACATCTTTAGACATTTTTAAGAAAAATGTATGTGTGTGAGTGTTTTGTATTCATATGTGTATGTGTACCATGTGTGTACCTGGTGCCCATGGAGGCCAGAAAGGACATGAGTTCCCCAGAACTGGAGTTATAGATGTTTGTGAACTACCATGTTGGTAATGGGAACGGAACCCCAGTTTTCTGTAAGAACAGCAAGTGTTCTCAATTGCTGAGCTGTCGCTCTAGCTTCTCAAGTACCCAGTTACTTATGAAAAACAAAAGTTGACCTGTACAAGCATGGCTGACTTGGTTTTAACATTGTTCTTGTTGAAGGAGTTCATGGGTCACACAAGTTTGGGTACTGATACCCGTTCATTCTGTCCTTTGTCCTTTGCCCCTAGAACGTTTTCCTTATTTTATGTAATTTTACGTTAGAGAAATCCCTATCTCCCAAACTCATTGGGATAGATAAATTGAACTCTGTTTAAAAAACAAATAACAACAACTACGACGACAGAAACCAGGCACTTCCCTTCGTAAGATCATTTTCTCGTTATTCTTGGTGGCACATACCTTTAATTCTAGCACTTGGGAAGCAGAGACAGGCTGAGAGCTCTGGTCTACAGAGCAAATTCCAGGACAGCTAGGATAGGGCTGTCACAAAGAGAAACACTGTCTCAAAAACAAACAAACAAACAAACAAAACAACAACAACAAAAACCCAAAAACCCAAAGAACAACAACAAAGATCCCTTTCCCAAGCAACATGATCATGCTATTTCATGCTATTTCATGATGCTTCCTGGTGGAGGAATGGGCTCAGCATTGGCTTTGCCCCTCAGCAGGAAATGTGCTCTGTTGTCCACAACTCTGTCAGCTGCAGCATCTTTTAGGTTAAGTGTGTTGAAGTTAGTTTTTTCTTCGTTTTCATCAGCAGCCATGTGTGTCGGGAATGCCGCAAGAACAGTGGGGGACCAGGAAAGGCGCCTATTCTAGTCTTCATCATTTTCTGTATTCTTGTAGAATTAGTTAGCTTTAATTCAAAAAAGTAACTTCTGTTTGTTTGTTGTTTGTTTGAAACAAGGTTTCTCTTTGTAACAGCCCTGACTGTCCTGGAACTCACTTTGTAGACCAGGCTGACCTCGAATTTACAGAGATCTGCCTACCTCTGTCTCCTAAGTGCTGGGATTAAAGAGGTGTGTGTGTGTGTGTGTGTGTGTGTGTGTGTGTGTGTGTGTGTGTGTGTTCTGACACTTTTTCATAGGACCAGAGAAGATCAGCGGAGTTTCCTTAAACTTTCTTATTGGAAGTTGAACCTCTTCATGGATTATGATCACAAGAAAACAGTTGCTATGTTTGTAGCTGTTTCTTCCATTTGCTGTATTCCACTGTCTCATTGTTGCAACAGTTTCTATGAATACAGTTGATAAAAACGTAATACCTACTGCTGCCCAGTTTGATGCCACCTGTAACCAAGGCAAATGCCTGTTTGTTTGTGTTAAACACCGTTTAGTCTATCTGTGTCCTGAGAGGTTTATCTTGAGACACCGGTTGATCATATCGGTACTGTGAGGAACACTTCTGAATGGTGTGCTCCAGCCAGTAAGAGCTGTGGCAATTTCAAGAAGCAAGAGATCTTTCTGCAGTTGCATGAAGTGTCTGAGCAGGGGAGGTTCAACTGTTTTCGTACCAAACTTGTCCCTGTTTAGATTCAGCATTTGATAGGGTTACAATTTAATCTTTGACTCCTTTACAAAATGAACTTCAGAGTTCTGAAAATGATATAGAAGGGAAGATGTGAGGACTTTAAAGAAATAAAAAAAATAACAAACTGATTCATCCCAGCTGGGCATGAAACCCTACCTGTAATCTCAACATCTGAGAGGTTAGAGGAGGGGGATTGCCACAGACTCAAGACCAGCCTTGGCTACAGAGTGAGACCTTGTCTCAAAACAAACAAAAGTAAACCAGCCACCCTAACTTTATAGGAAGTGTGAATAAAGAAAGGAACAAACCAAGATGTTGATTAGATACATGGTCTCTGCCATTCTTTATTTTATAGGTAGGATAGCCAGCCTTTAGGATTGTTTATGAAACTTTAAACTCAGTCATACATTACCAATCATGGCTTGCATGTCTTAATTAATAACAAAGACATATGCACATGCATAGTTGGCAAGCAGCATTTCCTGGTGGATCGCTGCCCCTCTGTCCCAGCATGTGTGCATATTTGTGCACAGCAGGATAACGCCAACCCAGGCGGGAATTCTAGAAGTGAAAGGATACTCGGGGGTCACCCTTGTGTTAGGGCAGCCAGAGAAGACCTGTCATCTCCAGGAAGCTGCGAACTCTGCCTTTTGTGTGGCCAGTGTTTTATGAAAGACCCTTGACCTTTCGTGTCAGTGTGCTTCATATTTCATAGTCAGGATCTGACACAAAACAGCAAAGATTTAGGAGCTGGGGACAAAGCTGCTAGAAAACAATTGAATTCAGAAGGAGCCTGATTGTAAGAGAAAGATGATAAACTGTGAAAAGTTAGATGGGAGCAGAATGTGTAGGGAGACAGCCCCGTAGGATGCTGCAGTGTTCACAAAACTCCTGTGCAGTTCTTGATACTTCATGTGCTTCCAGTGTTTATACACAGCTGCTGCTGCTGCTGTGGCCTAAGAGCAACTCTCACATCATTATTATCATTATTATATTTTATTTTGAGACAGGGTCTCTCTAAAGCCTTGGCTGTTAGACAAGATTGGCTTTGAACCCATATTATCTGACTACCTCTGCCTTTTTAGTGCTGGGATTAAAGGCATGAGCCAACATGCCTGACACAAGAGAGGCTTCCCTGATGGGGACTCAAACCCAGGATGTGGCAATGAGAACACTGAATCCCAGCCCACCAGAGAGACTTGTAAAGTTCTGTTTAAAGATTTATTTTTATTTTTTAAATGGGGTGTGTGTGTGTGTATGTGTGTGCGTGCATGCGCGTGCGTGTGCATACGCGTACCAGAAGAGGGCATTGGATCCCCTGGAACTGGAGTTAAGGTGATTGTGAGCAGCCTGATGCAGGTGCTGGGAGCTGAATTTGGGGACTGTCTGGAAGAGCTGTGTGTACTCTTAACCACCCATACATCTCTGTAGTCCCCATATGGTTTCTTTTTCTTGCCATACACAGAGCAGATAAATTTGATCAGAGTATTGCTTTTATTTAGCTAATGAATGTTTGAAAGATACAAAAATCATAGTGGGGAATTGCTTTTCCCAAATAATTGCAAGTTATTCTTGTTTTGTTTTGTTTTTTTTTTTTTCGAGACAGGATTCCTTTGGGAAGTTATTCTTTAACTTTGATTCCAAGTAGAAAGTCTATGTAGTGGTTCTATGAATGTATACTTTGGCTGTTGGTAGAGAAGATTTGAATTCATCAGACTGGTAGGGAAGGGACTACTAGTCTATCTGTGGACTCCTGGCTCTGAAGTAACAGCTTCTAATTCTGGTTTTTGTTTAGCTTACACACACTTGTTGAAGGGTCTGTGTTTATGTGGTAGTGAGATGTTTTGGGCAGGTAGAGTCAGTCCATAGGCAAGGAAATGGAATTGCTGGCAGAAGTGGAACACAGTAGACCCCCCCACAAAAGTCAACTCTTTTGTTTTGGGTTCGATTTTATAAACAGAAGGTGAAAGAAGCAACACCTGGCGGTCCTGCAGGGAAACACCCTGCTTGCCTTCCCTGCCTGTTCACTGCTCCTGTTACTCTGTGTATTCCAGAGCCTGGCCGCTGGAATCTGAAGGCTGGGCCTCCTAGAAAGAACTTTAGCTCAAAGTAATTCTAACAGGAAGCCGGAGAGTCACTCAGGATGTTTGAGTTCATTCATTCCTATTAATTCTTTTGAAGTAATAGAGACACTGCAGGTGTAGCAGCCCATGCCTTTAATCCCAGCACTGGGGAGGTCAAAAACAAACAACAACAGCAACGAACAGGGTGACAGGTACAGGCTCTCTTAGTTTTAGTGTTTCCATTTTTCTGTAGGTCACATGACGAGCCAGAGGAAAAGCAGTTAAGACTCATGTTACATCCTAAATGAGATAACAGGACACACATATCATGCTATGTATGCTTGTCTCTAAAATGTACATAAGGCTATTACTTGATATCTGTGACGAATTGGTACTACGTCACCCTCTTGTACCCCTAGAGGATACGGACATTTGTGAATATCCATGAATCATAAATCCAATGGTGGTTGAAATAGATTATTCCCTATACTTTTTAAATCATCCCCAGATTACTTATGCCTAATTTAAGTGTTATATGAATACTATATTGCCTAGGGGAAAAAAAGCTATGTTGTTTTATACAGTTGCTAACTTCAAATGCTTCATTCCATGCAGACAGGAGACTCTAGGTAAACGTTCTCAACTGCTGAGTGCTGGAGAGTGGTAAGCTCCTGATACCGTGGGAGGTTCCATGATGAATCAGAGGGAATCTGTAGTGATTGGTGCCGAACATTGATGCTCACACTTTTGAATACTCAGCTTCTCTTCGTATTGTTGTATTAATTTAGCTTCAGTTACTGCCAGATCTTGATAGAGGATGTGGTCTCTTCTTTTCCAGACCGTGTGTTGGCATGGTTTTGTTCTTGGTGACTGTAGGATTGAAGCCCCATAGCAGGTGCCTTCCCTTCTTGCCATATGCCCCTTGGAGCTTTTTTCAAGATCAGCAGAAGTACCTCTGCCACTTAAGTGTTTTCTGAATATAAACTTTAAAAAAGTTATTTGTTTTGTTTTGTTTGCTTGAGAACAGGGGCCCAGTTTTTCTTGATAGCCTCAACTGGCCTTACTCTTGCCATCTCCTTTTCTTACCCTCTTTTTGCTGAGATTATAGGTTTGTGCCACCCTGTCAGTAGACTTTCTACAGGGCTTACTTGATAAGGGCAACCCAGCCCATAACCTCCAGTCCAGCCAATAACTTTGGCTTTGGGCCAGGTAACTAATGATGGAATGAAGGCCTGCCACACTCACAAGTCCTGACCACACTTAGGAAGATACTGTGTGGACCATGTGCACCAGATGCAGGCATCTTGGATGCTGTGTTAGCTAGCCCGCGCTTTGCCCGTCTTGCAGAGTGCCCTGAAGACAGTTTCGTGTCTGCTCAGTCTGCTATGAGAAGCTTGTCATCATGGCTCTTTGATTTAGTAAACTTCTATTTATGGTCATTGGAAACGTTTGGATTTCTGTCCTAGCAGTTACTCTTCTTCTTTGTTTTAGAAAATGTCTAAAATGCTTATAACTTTAATTACACCAGTCTTCAGTTAGGAATGATCCTCACCAAGCCGTTACCATTGCCTGTTCCGGGGTCAGTAAGCTTAGGTTGTCTGCTTCTAATCAGACACTCCATTAGCCTACAGTTTTAGTTGTATTAGTTTTAGTTGTATTAGGTATATAAGTCCTACAGTGAATATCATGCAACATCATTCTTTGAATTTTTTATGTCCCTGACTTCAGCTTTTAGTGAAGGTGTGGCCTTGTGTGTAAGCTTGAAAATACATTCTTGCTTTCTTACAGCTGGGGTGTGCCTCCTTCCCCTTTAGAACCCATTAAAGATGTCAGGTGCTGTGTACGTGGCTTAGTCCTGCCTCCACTTGGGAGGCAGAGATAGGTGGATCTCTGTGAATTTGAGGCCAGCCTGGTCTACACGGTGAGTTCCAGGACAGCGAGGGCTACACAGAGAAACAATGTCTGGAAACAAACAGATAAGGGGGGAGGTAGGGAGGGAGGAAGGGAGGAAGAAAGAAAAGAAAAGAGAAACCATTAAAGACAAGAGAGTCAAACAAGCCAGCTATGGTGGCACACACCTTTAAGCCCAGCACTGGGTGAATCTCTAAGAGTTCTACATAGCTACTTCAGGCTAGCCAGGGCTACATAGCGAAACCCTGACAGGTAGAGTCAGCTTCATGATCTAAGAGTTAGCATCCATGAAAACAGGACAAGTACTCCTGTTGCAGAATGAAGGAATGCATCCTGCACACCAGTGGAGAGATTTGGCATCTTTGTAAACACAGTGGCCTGTGTGACCAATCAGTTACGTGAAGGGCAAGGGAGGATATTCGTTTTCAGCAACCTAAGTAGCTTGGGACGAGTGAATGGTGTTTTAAAATACAAGTGAGAGGTAAGGAGGAACTTTTATTCTCTAGAAACTTGGGGACTGTTTGCTTTGCAGCCTGGTTAGAGAATGCCTGCCAATTGGCAAAGCACCGGTGAGAATAAATTCTAGAAGATGGATATGCAATCTCTCCTTCTGAACTTATTGGGCTTTGTGGCTAAAGAGCTGTTGGGGGTCCAGAAAAACGAGCTTTGTGCATGAATGAGTGAAGCGGTAGAAATTCGTGTTGTTGGTGTCTTAGGGATGCTCAAGCATCCTTGGGTTTCGTGCTCTCTTGTTCCCTAGAGCCTGTGCTCCATCTCTTCGTAGGCCTTTGACTTGTGGTTAGCAGGAGAGCTGAGAATTCGGGCTTCTCATACGAAACGATTCCCAGACTTCTCACAGTTAGGAGTGGTAGTTAATAACTGTGGCATCACAAACTTTGAATCAAAGGAAGGACCAGCATGACAAAGGGCCTGCCTTTGGAAAGGCTTCCCTGGCTCTGTTACAGGACACCTAGGATCTAGGACAGGTGTCGTGATCAGTATGTTTGTGCTTGTGTGCGTTTGTGTAAGACAGAATCTCATGTAACCCAGGCTGGCTTTAGACACTGCCGTGTATCTAAGAGGACTTTGGACTCCTGATTTTCCTGCCTGTACCTCCCATGTACTTGCAGGCGTAGTCACCAACATGGGACAGGATTTTTTTTTTTAATTTTAGAATATGCATCTTTTAAAACCGTTTTATTTGGACAAGGTCTCATGTAGCCAAGGTTAGCCTTGAATTTGCTGTGTGGGCTAAGCTGGTCTTAAATGCCAGTCCTCCTGTTCCTCTGCCTTTCAAGTGCTGGGATTACAAATAATGAGCCACCATAGCTCCTTCCAGTTGGTTCTTATCCATATGAGACAGTAAGTCAGTGAGTCTCTTCTGGCAAATTCCTGGTACACTTGTAACTCTAAAAGGAGTCTCTTAGGGGGCACGAGCCTGGAAGCAGTCTGACCCTCAGAGGCATGTTGTACATTTCCCGATTGTTAGAATGTGGAGCCTTTTCTTAGCTATGGTGGCACTTTGTTGCTTTGGCTTTCTTGATACCGGTTCTGGAGACTCGAGTTGTACAGTGTTGCTTACGGAAGACCCACTTCCTGCTGTACTGCAGGGTCATCCACGCTCTACTGTTCTGAGTCCCAGCCTGGTGGCCGTCAGCCTAGCCGTCTTCCCTTTTGCACAGCGTGGAGACAGCGTGTTGACCTCTGAAGCAATGCTGAGTTTATGTTCTCAGAGCTCACCCAATGTCAAGAAAACAGAACAGTAAAGGAGACCATCCTGACATCAGAGCAGGACAGCTTGGGTGGGGGAATCCCAAAAGAGAACTTGTTGTTGTAGGCAACACCCAAAGGAAAATCGAGAAAGCATGATAAGACGGGGTGGGGATTTCTGGGTCACCGAGAAAGCACTTAGCTGTCCTTTTCAAACTTCTTCATACTCCCTCCTACTCTGTAGCACACAGCAGAATCCTAACCGTGCCTTAAAATGGAGATCAGAACTCAAGGACTACAAGGGTAACTCGAATCCCTTAAACTAGCAAAATGTGCTTGGATTTGAGACAGAAGGGATTAGCGGGGTCTTGGCAAGCCAGAGAAAGACTTGTGCGGCAGGCGCCACTCAGCTCTGGGCCATGCTGGCAGCGCAGGCCCGCGTGGTGAGGCTTCCAGGTTTTCATGATCAGATGATAATTTGGATTCTTATATGAAACCTTCCCCATTTCTGCCATTTGACAGTTTTAAATGCTTATGGGCAATTAAAAACAGCCTACCCTGATGTGTAATTAAACCACATAAGAGGCCCAGAGTTCGGGCACTTTCTGTAGAGCTATATTTCTTGAAGGGCTGTCTTTTTCTGAGAGTTTTGTCCTTTTCTGTGTTGTTGGAGTATGGATATATTCAGTTTTACCAAATGAATCCATAGTGGCGTCAGCACTCCCCCCCCCCCCCCACACTGAAGAATGATTCTCCTGAAAGATGACTTGGAGACGTATTTCTGACTTTTTTAAAAGACGTGTCTTAGAAGCTAAAGGTTCGATTCNCACACTGAAGAATGATTCTCCCGAAAGATGACTTGGAGACGTATTTCTGACTTTTTTAAAAGACGTGTCTTAGAAGCTAAAGGTTCGATTCTTTATGAACTGCTGTGGCCAGTGGGGTAGGCCGAGGAAAGGGGAACGGAGGTTTTTTTCCCCTTGCCATGTTTGTTTGCATTTACCTGGTGGAGCAGGGCTTCATGTTTAACTGGGCAGCTGGACCTGATGCCTGAGAATCAAAGTCCCGTCCTGTCCCCCCACCATGAGTTAGGAGTACTCGTTCCCAGCATTAGCCAGTCAGAGATTCTGTTTCACTTTTTTTTTTCTTCTTCAAAATTTGAGACCTTACTTGCCCCTCCTTCCCATAGGAGGAGGTGTGTGAGCCTGTCCCGGGAATGCATGCATATACTGTAGTGTCTCTCTGATGGACTCAGGGTACCCCAGGGTTTAGACACTGACAACAAGACACTGTGTATTCTTTGGATGTGATCCAAATGTTCTACTGGTTTAAGTTTTATAAACTACAGTTTTCTGGATGGAAACTAGTAACAGATTGTATTGTAGCAAGCATGGGAAGGAAAGCTGTTTTTGTTGTTGGACCTACAATGTACAAGTAGGCCTGAAAATGGACTTTAGACCCGCAAAGGCAAGAGAGTCCTGGTGCACAAACCCTCTCCCCTGTGTGTCAGGAGGCTGTGGGGTTTTTAAAAGGTTGCGCTGTCTGTGTGTAGGGGAAGGTGGCAGCAGTGGGGGTTTTATCTGAAGAGGCTGCTAATCTGACCCTCTTCCCACTCAGGTACTGGAGTGAAGCTTCGTCCTTAGAGCGCTCAGTGGAAACTGCCCATGGGAAATCCTAACAGCGCAGAGAGCAGCTGATAATTGGATCCGTTCTAATGGGCCAGACACCAGGCTTTGCCATACATAGAGCGTAACCGCTTCCTCAGTGGCTCTGGGATTAGAATACTATAGGGAAGAAGCAAGATTAATGGTCTTAAAATACCATCACATTTGAAGCGTGATTCTCCAGACACTGAAACATGACACGAGTTTTTTTGTTGTATTTCTGTCCTGTATAAGTTAGAGAAAATCAAAACACAGTTACGCTTCCTCCCTCTTCACATCCCCGTGAGAAAGGCTTCCATGCCCCTGGTGTATATAGTCGAAAATGAGTCTGGATTGGAGTTCAATACACCAAGGCAAGTTGCTTGCTATGTGCTGTTTACATAGAATGTGTGTGTGTGTGTGTGTGTGTGAGTGATCTCATATTTGAGATAAAATTTTATTTATCTAGTTGAAAATGTGTGTGATCCCTTATTTTTCTTAAATCAGCCTCATCCAAGTCTTTAAAATAATTTATTTTAGATAACTTGGAATGAAAGTTTCAGTTTTCTAAAGGGCTTTATTTTAGACTGCTTCTTAGGAGACAGTAATACAGAGCATGATTGAAAAAAAGGATGGTGGTTTTCATGTAGTCTAGCATCTGAAGCCTCTTCAGGTCACAGGACCGTTAATATGTAAATAATTTTATGTAGTTCCTTCTAGGCAAACAGAACAACCTGTTTCACTTGTTCTAAACACATATGTCCAAACAGTAAGCCTTTATTTAAGTAAGCCTGTTTGTTTTGTTTTGGCATGTCCTAGTACCTTGGTGATCATTTGAGAAAAATGCATATAGATTATGAGAAAAACACCTTCCTTTTTCTCTTTAAAGCAGCTGTTCTCAACCTGTGGGTCTCAACTCCTTTGGGGATTCAACAACCCTTTTACAGGGGTCACATATCTGATATCCTGCCTGTATATCAGAAGTTTACATTAAGATTTAGAACAGTAGCAAAATTACAGTTATAAAGTCGCCACGAAAATAATTTTGTGGTTGTGGGGGTCACCACAACTTGAGGAACTGTATTAAAGGGATGCAGCGTTAGGAAGGTTGGGAACCACTGGTCTGAAAGAATTGGTGATTGCCTATGAGAGGTCTGCCTGCTGGTACTGCACAGCTTTTCGGCCTTCGGTTCCCACTGTACCCTTGGTGCGTTGTCTTAGATTCTGACTTCCTCCTGTTATCTGCCTTTTATTCGCTGCAGCTGCTGAACCCTGCAAAGGCAGTGATCCGACACCCACCCCTGTATCCTCATAGTCCTGCTTTGTAGAGCTCCTACTGTAGGGTAGGAGTTTTCATGGAGTCAGACAGATTTCCTCACCATCTCCTTCAAAACCTTAAAGTCACCCCGAATTTGACATCACGGTAGTGCGGTAGGGCCTTTAGCTCTCAGGTTTGGAATCGTGATGCAGACATTTCTATTACACGGCAGGGGTTCTCCAGGGCGCAAAGACCACGGCTCCGTTCTCTCCCCCTCCCTCCCTAATTCGTGTTATTACAGTCTGTATTCTAGTACTTGTGAACTCCATGAAACACCGTTCAGGTACTCAATCATTTAATTTCTTAAATTTATTTATTTATGTTTAATGTATGAGTGTTCTGCATATATGCCTGCAGGCCAGAAGAGGGCATCAGATCCTATTATAGATGGTTGTGGGCCACCGTGTGGTTTCTGGGAATTGAACTTGGGACCTCTGCAAGAGTAGCCAGTGCTCTTAACTGCTGAGCCATCTCTCCAGCCCACTCATCTAATTTTTAATGGTCAAAGTATGTCCGGATTCTTTGGAATCCCTCTGAAGTAACTAGCATTCTTACTGTGCAGATGGGGAACTAAGCTTAAAAGGTTATTGGCCAGTCAACATATGACTGGTAGTTATCCTAGGATGTATTAAAAATATGGTGTTTGCGTGCCTGTCTTCGTGTCTGTGCGTGTGTGTCATTTCACTTTATAGTCTGCCTAGAGCATCTTCTGCCATGGCCTCTCCTGCTGGCACCACACCCACATCCGGGTATGTCTGCCATGAGAAGTACTTTCAGTGTTTCACAGGGATCCTGACAGTTTTTCTCTTGCTGGTCTCCATTTGTGGTTGTTGTTATTGTTTGTAGATAACAATATTGCGGCTTAGAAATCTGTTACATTCCATAATGAATCACAAGTGATTGGAATCTGAGCTCCGTAGAAAGGATTCTAACTACCACACTGGTGATTAAACTTTCTTGCTCTCATGATAACCAGAAGCCATTCTAAGATCTTTCTTTCATCATTAAGACAAGATGGAGAGATTAGGATAACATGCTTTGGGTGGGTAAACTTTAATAAATCCTATTTGCTTAGAAACCATGCATGGTATGTATGGCACCTCGCTATCAAATAATGTCCCCATTGCCCACCATCAGAAATAACAGAGGCTATATTGTGCCTGCCGTTTATAAATATATGCAGAGAGGAGAGGGAGGGGATGAATGGGCTGCTTGTCAGTGGCCGGCCGGCCCAGGAACGACCGTGTGGCAGCACCAGGCCAGCAGACCCTGAGATCAGGGCATGGCAAGATGGCCCGTTTTTAAAGGCTTGTTCGGAAGAGGAGAGGTACTTTGTCAAATCTTGTGATTCTATTGCTGGTTGTTGAGCCGAATGACAAACTGTGTTTCATTTGCACCTGGAGATGAGTTTCTCTTTTGAAGGGGACAAACCCGGGTCAGGGCACACTTGACCAACTCTTGGGAGTCATCCTTCAGTTCCTGAATGTAGAGGGGTCGCTGGAATGAGGATAGATTGGTGTGTACGACTTGGGTATGGCTTGTGTTTTGAGTGAGAAGGGTCAGGTTGTTACGTAATGTAAAGATTTCATGGCCTCTGTAGTATCTCGGCATAGCTCCAAATACTTAACCAGTTCCCTTGGAGAAGAATGACACTGCCTTGTAGGAAGCGGAGGAATGTCTGCCTCTGGAGCGCATTGTGTAGGTGGCCTGAGTTTAGCTCCTGGAGCTGCCCCTACCCTCATGTTGTGCTTTACCCAGCTGAGAATACAGGAGATCAATATAGGAGGACTTCCCCCCCCACACACACACTGTATGCACACGATTCCTTTTTCATGTGCTGTGTGCATAGTTTTTTTCTTCCCACATACAGCAACGTCTTCCCGTTAAAGCAGAGTGGTACCTATCCTGGGACCTACTGTTGTGAGATTCCTCTGGGATCTCTTTTTATTAGTCTCCCTGAGCACTGCCGCCGCTGTTCAGTTTCTTTTTTCACAGTTATTGTAGTACCTCATTTGCCTTAGACAAACTGGTAGGTTTTCCAGCAGCTGCCATCAAATCCTCCTAAAAAGGGTCTGGCAAAAATAAAGAACCTCCTTATCTTAGTCAATGTCGGGGTCCCAGTTAGGCTGCATTGCCCTACAGTGATCCTCCCACTGGCAAGCCTAGAACTCCCTTTGTAGACCAGGTTGGCCTTGAGTGCATAGAGATCTACCTACCTCTGTTTCTGGTATGGATATATTCTTCTGCTATTCCCTGGCAGTAATCTGTATTTTAGTGGAGAGTATGGCAGGAGGGGGTTGTGTGGTTTTGGCACCTGCCGGGTATTGAATCACTTGAGGTGGTGAAATGAGGAGCAATGAGAGAGATGGCATGCAGGAAGGCCACCCTCGGTACCGTAAGTACAATAGTGGTTGAGGAGCAAGGAGAGAGATGGTGTGCAGGAAGGCCGCCCTCAGTACCGTAAGTACAATAGTGGTTGAGGAGCAAGGAGAGAGATGGTGTGCAGGAAGGTCGCCCTCGGTACCGTAGGGACCAGCTCTCCCATTCAGTCCATCCAGGATCTCCAGTGTGCGGTGCACTTTTGTCAGTGTAGCTGGCTGTGTGCACCAGATCCGAAGCTTATCCTGCATCAGAGCTCGTTACTCCCTCAGCTGACCATGACCGTTTCCATAGACCTGATGAGTCCCTCTGGCCACTTGGAAAGGGCAGCGGGACTAGGACCACCAGCTAGCTTGTCTTTTCAGCTCTGTACCTTTTTGTTTATTTGAGTTAGGGGGTCTCACTCTGTAGTCCAGGCTGGTCTAGAACTCCTTATGTTACTCATAGTTATCTCCTGCCTTCTCCTCCCCAATGGATAGATTATGGATATACAGACGGAAGCCCAATTTACCTCTGGGTTTACTGATCGTGTTCATATGATAAGGGATTAGTATATATTTTATTCAACATTGCAAGAAGAAAGCTTTCTCTCTCTCTCTCTCTCTCTCTCTCTCTCTCTCTCTCTCTCTCTCTGTTCGTTATTGTTTTGTTTTTAAGACAGGGTTTCTCTGTAGCTTTGGGGCCTGTCCTGGACCTTACTATGTAGGCCAGAATAACTGCAAACTCACAGAGGTTCCCCTGCCTCTGCCTCCCGTGAGCCACCACCGCCTGGCAGAAAGCAAGAGTTCTGAAACAACAGATTACGGCTAAGATGGAAATGGGAGGTCAGAGGTATGCCTCATTCCCTACAAAGGACAGTTTTCTGGTCAAGTTTTATTTTATAGATGTGATCAGATTAGGGAGAGACTCCTTTCTACCCCTGTGGGCTTCCCGGGCTACCCAGAATGACATCGGTATCCTCAAGGATTAGATAAAGTCACAGTGACAATGAAAGATGACTGGCTGCCGTGATCTCCTTGGCTTCCTGCCTGCATCATGTGCCAAGAGAGAAGCTGACTGTTACCAGCATCCACTGGGTTAGCGAGATTTCATGATTACAGATGCCAGGTAGTCATGAATAGAGGTCACGGAGGCAGACTGCTTTCCAGTAGAACAGAAGCGTGAGCCACGCGCTGAGTTGACAGCCACACCCCTGCTGCCCTCGTCCACTGCAGTCCTTTGCTGTGCTTTACTGTCTGGTTTTCCAATAATGGTGCAGGGGAAAATGCCAACGTGGAGAACATAAGAGATCTAGCTGCCTGTTGTGTTCTGAGTACTTTGATGGGAGCTTCCTTTTCCTGTGTATTCATTTCCTTAGTTGACACTTCTTTCTGCTCTCCTGTAACTTTTGAGCTTTGTAGTTTGGAGTCCATGCTAAGTAATGGTACATTACCTCTCTATTCCTTTCTGGTTCATTCTGTGTGTAGTACAGCGCTTACCTCCTCCTGTAGTCTTGCTTTTTTTCACACTTCGCATTGACTAAAATAGCAATAGCATAAATAATCTCTGGTGTAGTTCCCATGTGCTTGACTGCTATTTTAAATGTATTATCACCTGACGGACTTTTTTTTTTTTTTTTTGGCATTATTGCCACCTCAGTTACCACCATCACCATCATGGCCACACTGTGAACATCTCCATTTCACAAGAGGGGAAACAGAGTTTATTGAAGTCACACAAGCAAAGAGTAGCGGAGTCATGGTTACATCTGCAGAGTCCAGTGAGCAGTAACTATTTTGTAGCATTTAGTGCCCCTCTTTGCCTCTCTCCCTGCATACCAGGCCCCATCCATAGGAAGAAAGTCCCTTTTCTGAAGGTGTGCTGTTTCAGGGTGCTCTGGCCTCATTAGTGTCTTTATCCCCCACCCCTGTCCCTTGAGATTCCCTCACATTTCCTTCCACACTTCCATTTTTGGTTATTGGGTATTGGCTGATTTGCCACGGTACTTTATTGTCTGTGTCCGTCTCAATCCCCCTTTTGTTCTTCTTGTTTATATCTTCTCAGTTCTTAGGAGCTTCAGGATTTGGATCGAGCTAGTTATGTTCTACATACTTACTGCGCTTTCCCCATCCGCCTCCTCAAGTTCACGCTTGATGCCCAAGCTCCAGGTCGCAGCATCATATTTTCCTTTTCTTTTCTTTCCTTTTCTTTTCTTTCCTTTTCTTTTCTTTCCTTTCCTTTCCTTTCCTTTTCTTTTCTTTCCTTTCCTTTCCTTTCCTTTCCTTTCCTTTCCTTTCCTTTCCTTT